>NC_133368.1:34446666-34609444 GCF_049309525.1 Garra rufa | reverse complement strand
AGTGACGCATATTAGGTAAAGGGAAGCAGCGAACTCGTGATGCAGCGAGCCTTGACATCTTTGTGCCGCATTCTTCTTCTAAATCCTTTTGAAAGCACTGGCTGTAAGTTCATTTAAATCATTAATATGTCCAGTTTATATTGCAGAAGCGTATGTTCAGTTTAAAGGTGATGTAATTAACTATGTTTGTGATTGCCGATCTCAAATTGCACTAGTGCTCTGCATTGAGAATGCTCCTAACTAGCGATGTATCTGTATTTTACTTGGTTAACGGATATGTATGTTACAGTTAGATAATTTTCTATATATTTTTTTCATTTCATTTACAGTTTTACTCTTTTCATTGGCCGCAAAGTGATTGTGTAAACCACACATTGAACTATTAAAGGAGCAAGGCGCTCAAATCCTGGCTCTTGAACAGAGTTTGGCTTGCTGTTTATTTATATTACACGTTTAGAAAGCAAAACGTATAAAGAGAACAGTACAGTTACTCTCAGTGTTACTACAGTAAAACCATGGTAAACATTGGTGATTCGTAGATTGAAACGCCTTCTAACTGGATCGTTAGACTACTGTCAATTACACTTGTTTAATTGTTTTATTTTATTTAATTGCCTTATCTTGGCATTGCAAGCATATGATTTAAAAACATTTTTATGGACTTCCGGTAGAGAGGGCTAATGGAGTAGATGTGTTTGCCTTCGCTCCCATACTTTTACTTTAACCTCACGTTAAGCCCATTTACTCTGCATTTGGACCTCAAGAAGGACTGTTCGTAACTAGCACTGTAACTTCGATTAACAACATGACTTCTAAATCGCTTAAGCAGAGCAAAAAAGAACCGAGAGCTTAACATGGCGGCGATGATCAAACTTTTGGATCAACATCGGCCGAGTTCAAAACAACCATCTCAACACTTGAGGAGAAGATCGCATCCAGTCTACGCTGTCAGATCACACACAAATGATTACTTCGCTAGAATCGAATGCCAACGTGGTAGACGAGGAGTTCTGGCATTAGAAACCACCTGCACCACCTTGGCTGAGAGCTGCGCAAAACTACAAGATAAAGATGTGGACCTAGAATCACGCAGCCGTCGTAATAATATTCGGATTGTGGGCCTACCGGAATCGATTGAAGGGACCCGACCTTCGGTTTTCTTCGCGCAGGTGCTGGCAGATATTCTTGGAAAAGACGTCTTGCCCTCTCCCCCAGAGATCGACCGGGCACATAGAGCTTTGTATAGTAAACCAGCGGCGGGGAAGAACCCGAGGCCAGTCATTATCCGGCTGCACCGCTTCCAGCAGAAGGAACTGATTATTCGGGAGGCTCGCACCAAAAGAGGCAAACTGGTTTACCAGGGCAGCCCAGTCGCCATCTACGAGGACTACGCGCCCGAAGTGGCGTCCCAGCGCGCTAAATACCGATCCGTGATGGCGGAGCTATATAATCTTGGTTTCAAGCCAACTCTATCTTTCCCGGCAAGGCTCTTCATCTGGACCAAAGAGGGAGGTGAGAAGATGCTCTCTTCGGTGATGGAGGCGGAAGACTTTATGGCGTCGGTCCGCTCGGAACATGTGCCATAATGCGGCTAATGCATATTCTATGTCAGCCGTTATGTCAGCACTTGTCAGTACCGTTAGTTTCGTTGTTGTTCCTTTTTGCCTGAGAGACTAACACAAGTTGGACAAACTACTTGGATTTTTATATTTTTACTATACCAGACTCAGGAATTCAATGGAGCTGGCTATTGTCTACTTAAAGGTACCTGGATAATTTTAATATTATCCGTAGATATTAGTTTTTTTTTTTTTTTTTGTCTTTTCGTTGACCTACTGGGTGCAGGACATTTTATAGTTTTCTGTTCACAAGCCTTTTAAATGGTTTAATTATGCAGATATGTTTTTTTGTGTTTTGAACATTATGATGTTTTTGTTACTTTAAGGTTCGTATGTTGGGAGTGGGACTGTTTCATTATTAGGCCCACCTCCTTATATAATTGTGCACATGTTTCTCTTATTCTCCAGCTTGGGTAGAGAACTAACCTTTATGTGTATGCGGGACTATTAGTTACTTATTACTTCTTTTCTCTTTTTTTTTCACAAGATTTTTTTTTTTTAGATTGGCCATATATGATCAAACTTGCTTTTCATATTTGATATTTTGGTGCCATGCCGAAACATGAGAATGTTCAATTATTTACACTATGCAACTCTATAGGAACGTCCTGCGGCACCTTTTCTTTGAGTGTTCTTTTTCCAATTTTTATGTTATAAAAGTCATGTTTTAAACTTGGTTCCCGTCCAAGTTTTATAGGGTTTACTACTTTAATATGGGAATGGGATCCAGAAGGATAGAGTGATTAGTGGAAGTCGAGCCTATGTGCTCAGGTAATTTAATTGTCACTGAGAGTGGGAGGGTTGGGGGGTGGGGGGGTTTCGGTGGGGTGGTTGTTCTTTTTTTATCTTTTTCCTTTTTTTGTTCTTTTTTCCCCCCTTCTTGCCAGTTCAATGCTATACAGCCCCTTTAACCCTTCAAAATGGCTAATGCTATTATGTCAGGGGTTGGGAGTCTGCGTCTAGTATCATGGAACACCAAGGGAGTGAACAATGCTGTCAAAGCTAGTAAAATTTTAACACATTTAAGGGATCTTAATGCAGACATTATGTTTTTGCAGGAAACTCACTTGCTAACATCAGAAATACTTCGTATTAAGAGGGCATGGATGGGACACCTGTTTCATTCTAAATGTTCTCAGAGAGCATGTGGGGCTGCTATCATCATTCATAAAAGAGTTATGTTTGAACCAACTGAGACCATTATAGATTCGAATGGTCGTTTTGTCATGGTATCAGGCAAGCTCTGCAAAACTCCAGTAGTCTTAGCTTCCATATATGCTCCCAACTGGGACAATGATGAGTTTTTCCATCAAGTTCTTCTCAAGCTTACCAAAAGTAGATGAACACTATATTATCATCGGAGGGGATTTTAACCTGGTCCAGGATGTAACCCTCGATAGGTCCTCCCCCAACCAGGCTACTCCTTCCAAGTCATCTAGTGTAGTACTAAATTATACCTCCCAACTGGGACTTTCTGACCCTTGGAGATTTAAAAATCCCCAAGGCAAAGCTTTCTCATTCTTTTCGCAAGTGCATCATACCTTTTCCAGAATTGATTTCTTTTTAATAGATAATAAGCTATTGCATTATATTACCACATGCACTTATCATACATTAGTTATTTCTGATCATGCCCCAGTATCCTTTGATATAGCTTTGCCCTCTAATAGACCGTCGCCTCCATTATGGAGATTCTGTTCCCCTAGATTGTCAGATGGCGCGTTTAAAGACTTCCTTCATTCGCAAATTAATTTTTACTTCAAACTCAATCAGACTCCAGAGATTACTAGTCACACCTTATGGGAGGCCTTCAAAACATTCATTCGTGGCCAGGTCATTTCATATACCTCACAAGTAAAGAAAGCTGAAAGACTTAAACTGTCTACAATAGCTGGTGAGTTGTCTAAATTAGATATTTCTTATGCCTCTTCTCCTTTGCCTACTCTCTATTCCAAAAGAGTTCAATTACATTCAGAATACAACCTGCTGCTGACAGATCAAACCGAAAGACAACTTAGACAATGTAGGAAGAGCTTTTTTGAGTTTGGAGATAAGGCAGGGAAACTTCTGGCCCAACAAGCTCGGTCGGCTAGCGCATCTAGGTGGATTCCGAGCATTAGATCTCCAACAGGTGAATTAGCAACAGAGCCGGCTGAAATTAATTTGCTATTCTTAGATTACTATACCCACCTATACACTTCTGAAAATCCCACAAATAATGCAGTAAATTTCGATCTTCTCAATTCATTAGAGTATCCTACAATTGACATAAACATAGCTAAAGATTTAGGGGTCCCAATCACAGAAAAAGAGGTACTAGCGGCAATTACATCTAGTCGGGTAAGTCCCCAGGCCCCGATGGCTTTACTGTTGAGTTTTATAAAGCATTTGCTTCTCTTTTAGCTCCTATATTAGTGAAGCTTTATAATGATCCCTTGATAACAGACTGCCTTCCCCCTACATTATCAGAGGCCTCTATTTATTTGCTCCTTAAGAAGGATAAAGATCCCACCTCATGCAGTAGATATAGACCGATATCGCTGTTGAATGTAGACTTCAAAATTCTGGCTAAAATTTTATGTTTTCGCCTTGAACGTGTTCTTCCCACTTTAATTTCTCATGATCAGTCAGGCTTCACCCCAGGGAGACACTCTTTTTTAATACCCGGAGACTTCTCAACATTCTCTTTTCTCCCCCATCTGATTTGCCTGAAATTATTGTGTCCCTAGATGCTGAGAAGGCCTTCGATAGGGTGGAATGGGGTTATTTGTTTTTCATTCTGGAAAAGTTTGGGTTCGATTCTAGCTTTATCTCTTGGGTTAGACTTCTTTATTCTTCCCCTAAAGCATCTGTACACACTAATGGTATGCGGTCGCCTTTTTTCTCTCTTCAACATGGGACACGACAGGGCTGTCCCCTGTCTCCCTTACTTTTTAATTTAGCCATAGAACCTTTAGCTATCTGGCTTCGTAGCCACAACAGCTTTGAGGGAATTAAATGTCATGGACTAGCTCACAAAATTTCTTTCTTTGCCGATGACCTTTTATTATTTATTTCAAACCCCACAACCTCTCTGCCCCCAATTTTGGATATCTTAGACAAATTTAGCAAACCATCTGGCTACAAGATAAATTTACAAAAAAGTGAACTCTTTTTTGTTCATTCTAAAGCTAAAAATCTTCCCCGGTCATCCTTACCCTTTAAGATTGCTCCTGACGGTTTCAGATACCTGGGGGTCTTTTTTACAAACTCATACAATACTTGCAAGAAATTTTCAACTACTTGTGCATAAGTTGGACATGTGTAGATGGGCCTCTCTGCCTCTATCCCTTGTAGGCCGTATTAATTTGGTCAAAATGGTTATTTTGCCTAAATTTCTTTACCTTTTTCAACACTTACCGATTTCCATAAATAAATCATTCTTTAATGGCTTTTTTGCGTTCATTTCTGTGGGGAAATAAACCTGCTCGCCTTAAGAAGTCAATCTTACAACTCCCTAATGCTAAGGGAGGCCTAGCACTGCCCAATTTCCAGCAATACTATTGGGCCTGCAACATTCATAAGCTTCTTTTTGGAACAGAGATAGCTACTCTGACAGTTGTCCTCCTTGGGTGCATACTGAAACTTCTTCGACAAAATGTTCTCTTTATTCTATTGTCTGTTCTCAACTCCCCTTAGTTTTAAGTAAAGTCTCAAAAAATCCAGTAGTCACCAGTACCCTTAAAATCTGGGTGCAATTTAGGAAACATTATGGCTTACATAGAGGTTCTATTCAAATGCCTATCTTAAACAATTACTTTTTCCCCCCATCCAATTCAGACCCCGCATTCCGTGTTTGGTCTTCAAATGGCCTTCTCAAGATTAATGACCTCTATGAAGAAGGTGTCTTTGCCCCATTTTCCTCTTTAGCTAAAAAGCACAATTTACGCAGTCACCATTTATTTCGTTTTTTCCAAATCAGACACTTCATACAGAAGCAGTTCCCCCGCTTTCCTAATCGTCCCCCGGAAACACTTATTGATCAGTTCCTTGATTTGAATTTTAACCATAAACATTTAGTCTCTGTCATTTATAATTTAATAAATTCAATTAAAGTGGACCCTACTGACACTCTTAAAGATACCTGGGAGCATGACCTTGGAGTTACTATTACAGAGGAACTATGGCATAACATCCTGACCCAGGTTCACTCCTCTTCCATATGTGCTAGGCATGGCTTGATGCAGTGTATAATACTATTCAGAGCTCACTTAGCTAATGCCCAGTTGGCTAAATTTTTCCCAGACAGAAGCTCTGCCTGTAATCGTTGCAAGCATTCACCTGCCGATCATCTGCATATGTTTTGCACCTGCCCACAGCTGGTAACTTTTTGGTCAAGTGTATTTGATACATTCAGTAAAGCTCTCAACACTAATATAGACCCTGACCCCTTGTTAGCTCTCTTTGGAGTATCCATTTGATCTCATTGGACAGCCAGAGATAGCAAGGTTATGGATTGGTATTTTGTCTTCTGAGGCAGTGGCAGAAATGCAGGAAGCTGGAATGTGCGACTTTATTCCATGCTGCCGTCTCCTCTGTTTCAAAACTCAAAGAGGTGCGTATACTAGCCTTATAATATCTTTTACCGCTTGCCTTGCAGTTCACAGCAACACAATGTTGTTTCTGCAAAGTCATTTATTATGTTTTCTACATAAACCTCTGACCTTTACGTTTTACATGGCGTAAAAAGCTACGATAAATCCGGTCTGACCGTTAAGACTGAAATATATATATATATATATATATATATATATATATATGAATTTAAAGTATTAAAATTACAACCTGATCTCACGACGAAAACCTAAGCCTACCTGTGGGTACGTTTTTGCGAGACGCGATATACATGTACCAATACGTAGGCTACATATCACGGCAGTTTCCAACAGAAATGTCCACTGAGTGGCACTATAGTGTTCGTGTTTTTGCCCCGGAAGAGATGAACGTACATATGGTATGTGACGTTAGTTTTGACTTGAATGTCCATTGAGTGGTGCCATCCGCACTACAACTAAACCTACCCGATAATATCAACAACAACAAAAAACACAATTTGCCTTTTCACAAAAATCGTAAATTACTTCAGTGCAGGGTAAAGTTAGTTGTGCTACAGGTCTGCACCAATTATATTAATATACCCTTATCTCAAATAATGCTTCTTAGGTTATTTGTTTTGTCTATTTCCAAGTTGTTGTTTTATAGTAGACAAAGAAATAACATTTTACTTGTTTGTAATTTATATGGCCACTCAGACTGCTGACTCGTCAAAATAATATGCTCAACATAGTGCCAGCTGGTTTCTGTTCTCCACCTCAGGTACATTTGAGCGTATTATCTCTATTTACTCAGTCATTTCCTTCAAATCACTACATCATGATTCATTATGACAGCATTTATATCCAGATGCACATTTTTCCAGTTGATGCATGAACCCAATCCGATCCAATAGGAATAAAGCCAATAATCTGAGTAATCTCTTGGTTAATATGTATTATAATTTTGTAATATGTATTTCCCAGGGAACATTATACAACGTACATTTGCACCATCATTTTAAAAATGCAAAGGAGAGTAAGTAGAAAATACAATATTACTTTATTAATAATAATAATAATAATAAAATAAAAACAATAATCGCTCAAAAATTTCACGTAGAGAATTACAATGCACAGCCAGCACCAAAGAGACAGAACCGCAAATCTGAATTATATAGTGCCAACATTCAGAATTAAACATAGTATTTGTGATGATCCGAAGCAAAAGTTATTTGTGAAATGTTTGCTCTTTGTAGAGTACCAGCAGTTCAAGCATGTTCATAGTATCTAATCTGTAAAAATAGACTTTGATTCCCAAACAATTACTCTTGTTAAGTACGGCTGCTGTTGTCACCAGAAAAACTTTTACCCTGCAAGCGCCAATCCAGAAGCCAGAAACACGGAAGCGTAAAAAAAAAGGCCAATCGCAAGCATGCCGTTTCCACCTTGTTTTTCGATCTCTCATCTTTCAGCTCTTTTATCGCAAGTCATGTTTTTCACGAGATTCGTACCCAAGGATTCCACATCTGTAAAGGATTAGTTCACTTCCAGATCAAAAATGTACAGATAATTTACTCACAGCTTTGCCATCCAAGATGTTCATGTCTTTCTTTATTCAGTCGTGAAATTATGTTTCTTGAGGAAAACATTTCAGGAATTATCTTCCTATAGTGGACTTCAATGGTGCCCCTGAGTTTGAACTTCCAAAATGCAGTTTAAATGCAGCTTCAAAAAGCTCTAAACGATCCCAGCCGAAAAAGAAGGGCCGAAAAAGTGAATTTGTTTAGAAAATGACTGATCGTTTTGCTAGGTAAGGCTGGGACTGTTTAGAGCCTTTTGAAGCTGCATTTAAACTGCATTTTAGAAGTTCAAACTCGGGGGCACCATTGAAGTCCACTATATGGAGAGAAATCCTAAAATGTTTTCCTCAAGAAACATAATTTCTTATCGACTGAAGAAAGAAAGACATTAACATATTGGATGACAAGGGGGTGAGTAAATTATCTGTACATTTTTGTTCTTAAAATGAACTACTCCAATAAGTCAAATTCCATGCCGGCTGAGCTACCAAGCAAGCTTGTTACCACCAGAAATAGAAACATATAAGGCTGTAATCATAACTGTGTACAAAAACCATTACAAGTGCTCATTGTTTTCTGTTGGAAACTACAGTGATATGTACTTATTGGAACGAATTTCACGTCTTGCGAAAACATTCCCAAAGGTACGTTTTTGCCATGAGACCAGGTTCCAAAATTACAATGTCCTTGTTTATTGAACTGTTTTATATTTGGCTGGTATGGAGAGAACGTGCTGGAAGGAAAGACAACCCTTTTTGTTGGGCCACTCTGAGATAATAAGTCAAAGTTGAGAATAATTGTAAAGCCTCAGTCTTTGAAACGTCTGAAGCACTGCCTGAGCCAGTGCGATAAAAACCTGTGTTTTCTGAAAACCAATCACTAATACTCAGAGGAGCAGAGATCCAATTAATCTTTGGTGACATGATCTTCAGAGGGATGGCTCTTCTAACTCCTAGTGACATGCTGGGTGCTTGGATCGAATTTCTGCATGTTTCTCTCTCTGTCAGCTCTCGTAACAGGCTGTCTTTGAGTTACAGCTTGCTTTAACATTCACTGCACTAAAACAATGAACTGGAAATCAAATAAGCCCAGTTTGCTAATGCGTGCTCACAGTGGTCACTACTGGCTACATCTGTTTACCTGCTGTTTAGTCAAATAAAATAGAGAAGACAAGATTGAACTGAATGGTGTGGTGTTATTGTTTGATTGGTGATTAGTCATTATGACAAAACACTCATTAAAAAAATTGAGGTCACTGGACGAGCTCCAGGTCTCTAATATATCTAAATAACAAAATAATTTAGTATTCTCATTATTATCAGCCTCCCCTAACTGTATTACTGCATGAAATGGCACCTTCTGGGCAACATTCTTCATTCTCTAACTGTGTTTCTAAAAGTCGAAACAACAAACAAAACAAAATAAGTACTCTGGAAATGTCACCGCTCAGTTTTCTGGTGGCAAAATATGCCATCCTTGCTCTATTCAAGTTCACTTTACTAGATAATTTCTAGGAACAAATTATACCTGTGAATCTTAGCATCTGTGACTAATTTGTGATCAGGTTGCTTGGATACAAAGCGCCACTGTGAACTAATCCATGTGTGCATTTTCATCTGCGTCATGATGTCATTTTTAGACCACTCGCTCATCTGCAGTAAACAGTTGTTTTCTTGATGCATGTGAATCACCACTTTTAAGATGTTTATTAAATGGTTGTTTACGATAATTTGAAAGCAATGTTTTACAGATGATCTGCCCTTCAACAGGTGTCACATAGTACATAGTAAATGGTTTTCTCAAGATATAAAACAATTGTGAGGTTAAATGTGTAGTTATTTTTGTACCACTAGAATCAACAATTGAATGTTACACTATTTTACATCCTAATTATATTTGAATAATTCCCTCAAGCTATTTGTTAAATATAATAAGGCTACACTGAAATATTTACTTCCCTACTACAGTTGAGGTCAAAAGTTTACATTTCCCTTTCAGAATCATTCAAAATGTTAATTATTTTATCAAAATAAGAGGGATTATATAAAATGCATGTTATTGTTTATTTAGTACTGACCTGAATATAATATTTCACATCCCCTTGATTCTTAATACTGTGTTGGTACCTGAATGATCCACAGATGTGTTTTTTGTTTAGTGATAGTTGTTCGTAAGTCCCTTGTTTGTCCTGAACAGTTGCTGTGCTCCTGAAAAATCTGTCAGGTCTCACAAATTCTTTGGTTTTCCAGCATTTTTTTCCAAGAATGACTGTATGATTTTGAGATCCATCTTTTCACACTGAGGACAACTGAGGGACTCATATGCAACTATTACAGAAGGTTCAAATGCTCACTGATGATTCAGAAGGAAACACAATGCATTATAAAACTGGGGGTGAAAACTTTTTGAATTTGAAGATCAGAGTAAATTTGACTTATTTTGTCTTCTGCAAAACATGCAAGTATCTTCTGTAGCCTCTAAAGGGCAGTACTAAATGAAAAAAAATGTGCATATCTCCATTCTGTTCAAAAGTTTTTACCCCCTTGCTCTTAATGGATCACTCGACTTTTTTTTTAAATAGGCTCATTCTCCATTTCCCCCAGTGTTAACAAGTTGAGTTTTACCGTTTAGAAATCCATTCAGCCATTCTCCTGTTCTGGCGATATCAATTTTAGCATAGCTTAGTGTAGATCAGGGATCACCACATCTGGACCTCGAGATCCATTTTCCTGCAGAGTTTAGCTCTTACCCTAATCAAACACACCTGAGCATGCTAATCAAGGTCTTCAGGATCATTAGAGAATAACAGGTAGGTGAGTGTGATCAGTGTTGGAGCTAAACTCTGCAGCGCATTGGACCTCCAGGGTAAGATTTGGGGAAGCCTGGTGTAGATCATTGAATCCTATTAGACCAATAGCATCGCGTTCAAAAATAGCCAATGAGTTTCGGTATTTGTCCTATTTAAAACTTGACTCTTCTGCAGTTATATCGTGTACTAAGACCGGCGGAAAATGTAAAGATGCAATTTTCTAGGCCGATAAGATTAGGAACTACACTCCCATTCCGGTGTAATAGTCAAGGAAGTACAGTAATATCACGCCTGGAATTAGTTCCCAGCTAGGTAACTTCCAACGAGGAACTCTCCCTGTGCACGCAATTAGTCACGTCGTGCTGCGATGTGCTGCGTGATATTACTGTGCCTGCTTCGGCCATGTTACGGCAGCAAACCTCCGTGACTATTACGCCGGAATGGAAGTGTAGTTCCTGATCTTATCCGCCTAGAAAATCACATCTTTACATTTTCTGCCTGTCTAAGTACATGATATAACTACAGAAGAGTCAAGTTCTAAATAGGACAAATACTGAAACTCGTTGGTCATTTTTGAACGCGATGCTATTGGTCTAATAGGATTCAATGATTTCTGCTAAGCTATGCTAAAAGTGATATCGCCAGAACGGGAGAATGACTGAATTGATTTCAAAATGGTAAAAATCAACTTATTAACTCAGGGGGGGTTGGAGAATTGGCCTATTTACAAAAAAAGTGGAGTGTTCCTTTAATGCATAGTTTTTCCTTCTGAAGCATCAGTGAGCATTTGAACCTTCTGTAATAGTTGCATATGAACTTACCTACTACTTCTGGTGTCATTATACATTAAAACACTTCACTGTCCCATTTCTATCCCTTCACTATTATGAGGCTATTAATGCGATTTGGGAACGCAGTCGTGTAAGACAGTTGAAAGATTTAATTAAATAATTGCGAGCACAGCTGCTTTTAGCTGCTTTTGGGAAATAACGAGAAAAATAACTATGTGCAGTAAACAGTAAAACTATTTGCAATACAAACCAGTCTACTCATAATTAAAATAATACATTAAAATAATATGGTAAGACACACCAATGTGCAATATGAAGCAGCAAAACAAGCTGTTTTATACAGCTAAAAATATCTGGATGCAAATGAGACACATACAATTTACAAATGGTGGATAATGTCTGTAATAACATTGTGTTTACTTTATGTGGCTATAATTCTGCTGTTCCACAAGCATCACCTACTGGCAAAGAGTGAATTTGCATATTCACCTATATTTACATTTGAGGTAAAACAGTGTTGTATGTGTGTGTGTGTACATATAGAGAAAGAGGGAGAGAGTCAGGAGAATAATCTAAAATAACTGAACTTAAAGACTTCCATGAATGACAAGATGTTTAACATTATTTCTCATGTATACATTTATGTTACACTGAAAATAGTGTTTCAATGTTTACCATGAAATTGCTTTGTAGGTGTGCGGTTTTTTTAGATCTTGTAGAATCATTCTTGCAAGTACATGATCTCATGGTCAGTGTATTGTTAGATTTTCCTCTCAGTATGTATGTACACGATTCACTTTGCAGAACGTTATTCCTATCCAGACAAGGTTAATTCGAGATGCCCTGAGACAAAACATGTTTGTGCGTAGCAATATAAAATAATATTATTTAATTTGTACTACAATTCCGACCATCTCAATACCAGGCTGAAATGAGACAAATTAATGCATATGTGTGTACTAGCTCTGTCTGCAAGCTTAAACAAATAATACATTTTCCTCTTGAGTGAAACCATGAGCAGGAAAAAAAAAATAAACAAATAAAAAGGAAATGCATTTTGGCTGAGATGTTGTTTGTATTAATGGAAAAAGTTGAAAAGGACCTTGAAGTGAAATATACTCATGCACAGCCTCCCCATATGTTTGGATGATCCATCACTTGAAACCAACCACATAGAAATTAATATGCAGTCCCATTGGTGGAACAGAGGGGTGCGTTTCCAGCAGAGCTTCTGCGGTGGGCACTAATTCCCTCCCCGAAGCCCGGTCTCACCCTCCTCCTCATTCCCACAGGAGCAGAGAAGACTGGAGGGGTGACATATCAGCTTCCTGCCACCCCACCACTCAGGAGATTCAGTAGCTGTGGGCTCGACCGCAGCTGCCACGCTTCAATTTATCATCCTCAAAGGAGAAGCCTCTGGCCCTCAAACAATCCTGATAGGATGTCCCATCACCAGAATACTGTTTATGTTGGCACTCATTGTGACACCGCAAGGGATTCTGGAAATGTCAAAAACAGTACAAGTCCATTTTCTAGAAGGGTGCTGCATATTAAATTAACAATTTGATGTTGAGCACCCTAACTAGGGAGGCTTACTTTTCATACATAATTAGGTAAATCCCTTAGTGATTACATCTCTATTGCAATGAATTGCGTACAGTTTAATATAAACTCCAGATCTAAATAAATACCTGGGTTTCTAAACTAAAGAAAACTAATCAGAGAAAAATCCTATTAGAGAGAGCTAGAAGATAAATACAGCCCCAAACTGCCCCAATTTCTTTTGTTTTCACTCCATTGCTCCAGGCTGACAGACCTCCAACCTAGCAGCTCCAACCTCATCTCGCCAATTAGACAAGGAGGACCAGAAACAATTGCCCTTGTCTGATAACTCACTAACTAACTAGATTTGGTGTTGGGTTCTGCTGCTTCCTATAGCCTACTAGAAGACTTGAAGAGAAAATGCAACCAGACTTCTTACTGAAAACACAGAAATCTAAGCTGTATTAGTGCTAATCCCAAGGGTTCAGGGTTTAGCTGGTTAGCCCCCACTGCTGCATGATGTAACTTTACAGAAAATTATACAGAAATAGGTCTGTAATGCATTCAAAATGCATTAAGTTATGAAATATAAGCATATGTATACCACACATATACAAGGGTTGCACAAAATAATGCGAACACCCATTATTAAAGGAAGTAATATCATTTGTAGACTAGAGTGAAAAGCCAATGTTCCTACTAACTTTTGTTTATCTTTTTATTGCATATACACTCTAGGTTGTACCATAAATCAGTGTAAATGGGAGCTTGTTCAGCAGGAGTGAACAGTGGGAAAAAAATAAACGTGAACGATAAAAAGTATTCTCAAAGCTTCATAACATTACGGTTGAACCACAGATGTCACATGGACTGTTTTATCAATGTCCTTACTACCTTTCTGGGCTTTGAACAGTTGTTTTGCTGTCTATGCAGGGTCAGAAAGCTCATAGATTTCATAAAAATATCTTAAAGGAGTAGTTCACTTTCACAAAAATGTACAGATAATGTACTCATCCCCTTGTCATCCAAGATGTTCATGTCTTTCTTTCTTCAGTCGTAAGGAAATTATGTTTTTTGAGTAAAACAATTCAGGATTTCTCTCCATATAATGGACTTCTATGGTGCCCCGGAGTTTGAACTTCCAAAATGCAGCTTCAAAGGGCTCTAAACAATCACAGCCGAGGAAAGAAGGGCCTTGTCTAGCAAAACAATAGGTTATTTTCTAAAAAAAAAAAAAAATTACAATTTATATACTTTTTAACCTTAAATGCTCATCTTGGCTAGCTCGCAAGATAAGCGTTTGAGATTAAAAGTATATCAGTTGTAAATGTTTTTAGAAAATAACCCATCGTTTCACTAGATAAACCCTTCTTCCTTGGCTGGGATCATTTAGAGCCCTTTGAAGCTGCATTTAAACTGTGTTTTGGAAGTTCAGACTCGGGGCACCATAGAAGTCCATTATATGGAGAGAAATCCTTATATGTTTTCCTCAAAAAACACAATTTCTTTACGACTAAAGAAAGACATAAACATACATACAAAGGTACATTATCTGTAAAATTTTGTTCTGAAAGTGAACTACTCCTTTAATAAAGGTCTAACGGGTTTATAAAAAACATGACGGTGAATTTTAATCCTTATTAAGGAATTGAAAACAAGAAAATTGTCCAAAACGCATCTTTAATTAAGAATAAAATCACTTTAATACAATAAAATAAATGTTTTCTTTCGAATATCAGTGTGTATTCCTATTTGTTCAAATGCTTATTGGTTTTTACGACAGATAAATACAGCTCATTTTAACCAAATCATATTGTCTGAAAATGTTGCTAATGGTTTCTGCAACAGCATGAGATATAAAATACAAGATTTTTTCTTTTGCTATATTTTGGCTAAGATTTACATGTTGTAATTAGGAGGCACATTGGGAAAAAAAATATCAAAATTGCCATGATAATTAACTGAGGGTAAAGTGTAAAGTTTCATGGATAAACATTCAAAATAGAGCCTTTTAGATGTTATGCAGTGATTAGATAAACAGCTGGTGCTGTGAAGATTAAAAATACCCCCACGTACAGGATATAAGGTGAGCGTTTTAATTCCTCAGTTCTATCTTCATCCAACAGTTTCTTCAAATGGAAATGCCAATTAGAAACAGAACTTCAAAGTCATGCTGACATATGTTTAATAAGCCAGTTTAAGTTTCAAAGTGAGGTGGTCTAGTATTTACTGAAGGATATTCTGTGAGCCTATCCGTGATGGAGCAACAGAAGGATACACAGCTTGATGGATTGCATCAAACTAGAGTCCATCTCAACATAGTGCAAAGTTCATTCGACCAACATACCGACAAACCCTTGACCAGCTGAGGACCAGGGTGATTTAGTATAGCGTAAGGACCAAGGCTTGCATTTGTGACTTCTGAGGCCAAATGGACTGTTATGTTTCAGGTGTGGTGTGATTTATACTCCCCTCTGCTACAGTTTAACTCTAGGGGCTGCATTCTAAAGCCAACAATAAATCAACATGTCTCTTTAGAAAAACCTTTTGTTTCTCAGTAGTCTCCCTCTTACCCTTAATTTATTGTGGATGTTAGTTTATTCCATATGTTCCCCCCTTTTTTCTGTGGAAAATGTTTAATGTGCATGATGTAAGAGAGTAGCAATCATCCCATAGCTGTTCAGCATGCAGATGAAGTTACAGAAATTATGGTTCATTTTTTAGTAGGTGCTTTGCGGATGCATAAATGACAACAGCACAATTGCATTTTGCATAGCGAGTTGATTAGTTCTCCAAAATAACAGCCTAATGCTTTATGGTTCACAATAAACATGCTTATTAGTCATTAATTTACCACAGCACAGCACTGTTAAAGTAATGAATAAAGTTAAGCATCGAACACTTTAAACCTAATGAAACGTATCCATAAAATGCTGGTAGCATGTACTAAGAGCATGACATATTTAGGAACCATCTAAACGCTTGATCTAGAATATAAAATTAAGTATATACAGTACATACATATAAAATGATTAATAGGATTTGTGTTATTTATTGTTCTAGTTTAGTTAACCTATGCATAGTCCACATAGTATAATCAAATACTGCATTATTAGAAATTATGATATTTAATGATATTTGAACAAATTTAGCATGAACAGTGGATCCTCTGCAGTGAATGGGTGCTATCAGAATGAGTCCAAACAGCTGATAAAAACATCACAATAGGCCTATGTCACGCAACAATTGAATATCGCAGAACGTCTCTGAGTGGGGAGACGGCAGTTCCGGTTAGCTTTTTACAATGGCGGAGGCGATAAATACTGCTGGACCAAGTCTCTCCGTAACTTGCCTGAAGTCACCTACGACGACGTGGTTCGGATTGTAAATGAACACTCTCAAGTAGAAACGTCCAAACTTAGGAATAGTTTGCCGAAGGTTTTTTAAAAAACACGCCAACATAAGTTCTAAGTCTTTGAGAAGAAAATTAAACCGACAAGTCACAGCGGCTAGGCCTACAAATCACATTTATTATATTCTGAAATACTAAATTGCATAGCAGATTATGTAATTTTCTATTGCTTTCTTTTTTTTTTTTGACATTTAGCCAAAATATAAAGATTCAGCGCTTCACATAAGCAATTTGGTTGTCTCGACAACAAATGCTAGACTAAGACACTCTTCTCATCTCCACGAATGCAAAAAAACATTAGCCTTTATAAATACAGTGCTGTATTATAAATACAGAAAACATGTACTTTTTCAATCAACAGTTCTTTATTTACCTCAAGTCTGCAAACAAGTAGCCTGACAAGCCAGACCCACATAAATGTAGGGTCTGGGCACTCTCCATAGACAGGGCTCAACCGGAGGGGCGGGATAAGCGGTTGTCTTTCAAACTCACTCTCCACGCAATAGGATAGCGCTACAACCAATCAGAGCAACGAAGAAGGTGACGTAGTCAACTCCAAATACATCCTTCTTTTGTGAGAACGACCTCAGTGCAGTTTCTTGTTCTTTTCTCAGAGAAAAGCTTAACTCCAAGTCTTTCAGAGTGGCGGCCAAAGCCGATTCGAAAGAAAGTTGTTTGCTAGAAGCAGCCATCGCTCTATCTCTCACGTGTAATTCACGGAACCAGAGAACATCTGACGGAACTGGTCGCAGGTCAGTCGTCATCATGTTAAGCCCGCCCACCGACTCGTGATTGGCCCGGTCGATTTCGGATTTTTGGAAATCTCAAGTGAACGGAGAGTTACTAGACTGCCCTTAGAAGCAAATGTAATTTGCTGCCGCTAGGGGCGCGTCTAGATTCTAGGCTAGCAAACAAGCTGAAATGCTTCAAACTGCGCGCCGCACTTCATTCACGAGAGAGGCGGGAGGAATAATACGGTTTGACTGAAAGTTTAACGAGCCAATGGCGTCACGAGGTTTAGTGGCGGTGGTGCCGCTTACTGACCCAGGATCCGATTTCCGATTTGAGCTTAAAGTATAGAAAAATATATAGCTTTTAGCTTTTGTTGACGCTACCGCGCTACTTGATCCAAATAAGAGCTTAGCTACTGAAAAGCTATTTGATTCAGAAAACAGCGAAGCTACCACCACGCTACTGAGAAATGTAGTTAAGCTAGAAACTAGCAATGACCGGAAGTTCTATTTCCCTACTCCGCGTTCCAGAAGCAGGAAGTGAGACATAGGCCTATAATCCAAACCATTCCAGTTTAATTCATGTCTTGTAAAGTGAAAGGTACATGTTTATACGAAATAAATGTATAATTTAAGATGTTTTTTACTTACAAAACATTACTTCTGGCCAAAATACAAGTCAATAATCCATAATAATGCTTCCTCTAGTTAAAAAATTAAAATAAAAATCTCTCAGTTGTCCTCAGCGTAAAAAGATGAATCTCAAAATCATACAGTCATTGTTGGAAAGGGTTCAAATACCACAAAGAATTTGTGGGACCTAAAGGATTTTTCTGATAAACAGTGGGCAGTTTAACTGTTCAGGGCAAAAAAGGGACTCATAAACAACTATCACTAAAAAAGAAAAAGAAAAAAAACACACAGCTGTGGATCATTCAGGTAAGAACACAGTATTAAGAATCAAGTGTGTGTAAACTTTTGAACAGGGTCATGTTTATAAATTAATCTATTTTATGTCTCTTGTGGATTATATGTCTTTTATGTGAAATATCTTATTCAGGTCAGAACTAAATAAAACATAACATGCATTTTGTATGATTCCTCTCATTTTGGTAAAATTAACATTTTGCAGATTCTGAAGAAAACAGTGCAAAACAATTTTGACATCAAAATTGTTTTGCACTGTTTTCTTGCACAAATGGTGCTTGGTCTGTGCATATTTCTCTACTGCTAGATGAGATGACTTGTTCACTGGAGAAAGCAATATTATGGACAGAAGACATCTTAAAAATGGATTTGTTTATCACAAACATGCAGATTTTCCCTTCACAAGATGTTAATTAATAGAATGGAGCAGTTTGGATTACTTGTGATGTTTTTATCAGCTGTTTGACCTCTCATTCTGCCGGCACCGGCACCCAGTCACTGCAGAGGATCCACTGATGACCAAATGTAATGCTCAATTTCTCCAAATCTGTTCTAATGAAGAAACAAACTCATCTACATCTTGCACAGCCTGAGGGTAAGCGCATTTTCTTGTTTGGGGTGAACTCTTCCTTTAACTATTTAGGTCATTAGTATGTAAAAATACAAATTGACATTGAAAAAAAAATACAAATACAAATTGATTTACTGATTGACAAATCTGAATTTGCTTTTGAAAACGACTAAAATTGAGAAGGATAAAGACTCCCCTCTAGCAATAAAGAGGGAAAAAAATCAAAATGCCACACCAGGGTTGCTACTGAATGGCAAACATGATCATTCCATTGGGGACACATTTTAACGTGTAATTGCATACAACCAAATTAGTTTCCAAGGGGATGTGAATCCATTGAGAGCCACAGCCATTGTCATTACTACCTCCTCCTCCTCCTCCTCCTCCTCAAGAACCCTGTTGTTGCTCCTAAAAATTTAACGACATTCCTGATGGGATTTCTCACTATCACAGTCATGCTTTTTCAAGTACAGCCATTAGGCATGTAATAATTTCATTCTGTCTTTGGAGGACATGAATTCGACAGGTCAGTTCTCAAGCATGTCACCCCAGGATGATGTTAAACACCTGTCTGATCTGAATTTGTCATTGATTTATGTTTGAAAGCACTGCAATATAAGATTCATGGTTTGTTGATCATTCATTTTTCACTTTTTTTCATTTATCAGACACATTGGAATAAAAGCAACTCACAATTCTTAAAAATGATGGGGTGTACTGATTATCAGCTGCGTCATCATCAATGAGTCCCTATAGAGTATTCAAGAGTTAAGCACTCCAAAGGCACAATGGTAACACTTCAAGGTTTAAACCTTTATCTGTGCCAGTACTAAATTTTAACGACTAAGCCACAACAACAACAAAAACACTCTAGCATGCCTTTATCCCCCAAGGTATACACAGCAGAGGGCATTTATCATGTGATCTAGTGAGAGTCATAGTAATTTATTAAGAATTAGGGGAACTCAAACATGACCCAAATACATAAAACCAACTTAATGCCACCTCATTGTACCGCTTGAGGAGCATTATGTCAACACTTAAGCCCACCACATTAATGCCAGTGCATTATTGGTCAGTGTATTCATTGCCCTGCATTACAGCTGAGTATTATAGGGGAAGTGAAATGCTTTTTTGTAGCACAAAAACTGGTTTTCAGGTAGTGTTAACCTAAAGCACTGACCACAAATGCCATGGAAGATGCATCTCATCATAAGACGTCCACTGTGCTTCAGCTAAAAATGGGATCAAGCCCATTTTCTGGTGTGGTATTCTGCTCAGGGCTTTAGTTGGCACCAAGGGCACAAGAAAATGTGTTTCCATTATCGAAAAGCATCAGCAGCTGATTATTCAGCAGCCCTATTGAATTAGCGGCTCCACGGGGTCACCTGTGATCTCACTCATTACCCCTTGCTCCTTCAAAGTGTCCACTACCATACAGATCACATACTGTACAAGGGTTTTTATTTTCATTGGGATGCGAGAGGAAGTGGTACAACAGGCTTGTAGTAACATAATATATACAAAATATATGTTTAAACATGATATAATTGTATTGTTCTCCAAATGATTTATTAGATTTCACTGAATAATCAATCTCTGTAGCAACGTTTTCAACTCTTTTCTTGCTTTTTCACCCAGCAGTGTTTAACTGATGTGGAATATGAGAACTTCAAGCCTTGGCAGTGGTAAATGGCAGTTCATTCATTCATCTTGGTTATGGCCGTCTAATTCGTACCCACAGTTCCTTATTTTCCTGTGCTATTAAAGGCCAAATGGAGAGAGACTCAACTGGGGTGGATTTTGAAGGCAGACACACTTTATCACGGTGAAGTTTAAGGCCATTTGGGGTGCTATTCCTGTCGTCATATTCCATTTCACATAAGAAATCAGGTCAGACAGTTTCATAAACCATTCATGTTTGCTGGGGGAAAAAGCTATAAATAAAGGCCCATTTTTTATTTGCATTTAACTAATGAGAATTACAACCACTATCATAAGACATTTTATAGTTATTAGATATTATTATGCATTAGTAGTCTTGTAGGGCAATATTTTATGAAGTGAATAAAAGTACACTTATCAAATGAATAAATATGAGGACATACTCCACTACAACATGCAGATCCCTGCAATAAGACGAACACAGCAATAATACATTAAAATTAAAACCACCGCCTAGTGAGGTAATAATTAAAGGAGACCTATTATGCCCCTTTTTACAATGTGTAATATAGGTCTCAGGTGTCCCCAGAATGTGTCTGCGAAGTTTCAGCTCAAAATACCCCACAGAGCATATTATATCATTTTGAAAATGCCTATTTTGACCACAGTTTTTGTGCATGTCTCTTTAAATGCCAAAATGAGCTGCTGCTCCCTGCCCTCTTTTCCAGATAGGGCTGTGCCTTTACAGCTCACAACTCAGATAGTCTGTCAAAAAACATCTGTTTGGTTTTGATCATCATGTCTATCGCACTGAAATCTTGTTATAAAGCCATATCAGTTTAAACATCTGATATATGGCACACATCCGAAGCATGCGAACAGAAAGCACTAGTAATAAACTAAGTTTTCTTTCATGTCTTATTGCGCTTAAACTGTCAAATACTCACAAGTTTATGTAAAAACACACAGGAGTTACAAAAACAGTCGGTTATGTCTGTGAAGGTAAACAGCGGGGAAAGAAATTGCATGTTTATTTTAGATCTGTGTTGCAGTAATACAGTAAAAAATAAATACTCTCTTATCTCGTCTGAGGCTCTGAATTGTGTTCCGTGCTTGTCTGTGCAGCCAAAAACAGAACATTTTGCATACTTTGCTTACAACTTATACCATGGCTTTAGAATTGGTACACCATTGTTGCTTGTTAAAACAAAATGGTGATGTTGTGGGTGGAAACATGCAGATTAAGGGGCGGTAATATTATAATAAGATCCCTTTCTACGTCACAGGGGATCAAAGTCTGAGTGTCTTGTTTCTTCATGTGCTTGCAGAAAAAAAGCTTATCAAAATAGAGTTACCGGGTTGTCTTTTTTAACATTTTCGGTGTTGGTAAATGGACTTGGGACCCGATTATAGCACTTAAACACGGAAAAGGTCAGATTTTCATGATATGTCATCTTTAATATCATTAATAATTGAGATGCAAGATGGTGTCATTGCATTTGTCATTTGCATTTAAGTCTGTGTGATATGAAATAAATATAAAACTAGCACTACTTTCAGTCTCAGGTATTGCAATGGATGATGATCACATAATGCTACAACTGACCAACCAAAAGTATTCCAGAAAGCTGCCTGTTATCATAAAAAAAAATAACTATAATAATATGTTATTTTCAGAATGGTTTCCAAATGACTGTGGACCATTTACAAAATGGGCACTTTCCAGGCACAGAATTGTAGAAAAAACATCTTTGCTTTAACTCTGAAGAGCTGAAATATTACCACTAAATACAGATGACATCTACTCTGCTGAAGAGTTATGAGAAATCACTTCTTATTGGACTGCAATAAATTATCATCCAGGTCTTATTATTTGCTCAGATTTAAACCAATAGAGAGCCTGAGGCTTCACATGAAGAGTAGACCCATTAATTGGGTTAAAGCTGTAAAATAAGGGGGAAAATGAGAAAGAATAATTCAAGTACCAACAGGTGGCCACTTCAGTGCATTTAATTGTGGAAAGTGTCTTAAAGGGGAATGAGAAAAATATTATGACAGAATAATGTTTTGAGTAGATGTATATCTTTGACGGAACAGATTTTAATAGGTTTGTGTGACTAGTGAATCAGTCTCGCATAGTCGGACATTGGTCTGACTTTATCCCTAAAACACAATGCACTGAAGTGCTAAATAAAAAAATAAAAAAATTGGTTTGTTTTTATGTGTTTTCCATTTGATGACACACAGGATATTGTAAACATAACAAACACATCTGTATTGTTGGTATTGTCTGAATACCAATTATTTGCATACTGTTTGAACACTTATTGTATTTTATTAATAATTGAATGTAGCGTTACTTTACTATATATGTAGAATATCAATTCTATGCAATTATTTCTACACTGTAAAACCTTTCCATCTACTTGAGTTGAATAAACTAATTAATTAAATTAATTAAATCTTGTATAACATAAAAAATTGAAGCTAGTTAAACTATTTTATTATCACAACTTATGCACTTTATTTTTACAGTGTATATAGAATTCTGTAGAATCATTAATAATCAAATGGTGATGGACTGCATGCATTAAAAGTTATATCAAAAAATTAAACTGAACTGAAACAGAACTCTTAGTGCCTTACTCTTGAAATTTATGTAAATTTAATATGTAAATATGTAAAATCAATATGCATTAGATGCTCAGGGAACAGGCTCTGGGTGGTCTGTAGGTGGCTGTGTATATGAGCTTTAATTTTATTCCAAGAACTTAAAACTTCAGATAATTATACAAATAAAGGGCTAAAGGTTTTAAATCAATCCCATTCACAGTGTTCACAGATGTGTTCTTATTCTGTGAAGAGCAAGGTTTGTACTCAGAAATGCTTTTTGTCACTAATCAATTCAAATGAAATCAGTGTACTTGGTTGAAATCCATCTCATTAAAACTGCTCCACCACTTTCAACCTGAGGTCATGCAAAGTCAATTTTATGATGTGAATCACCGCAGTAAGGTGTAGGTTGGTCTCATTTTGATGCAGCACGCTGATAACAGAAACAATCTAGTTAGCTATGATCGGCTGGCAATTTTCCTTACTCGTCGGTCGTTCCAACACCAGGCTGTTTGTTCATAGACCCCTGCAGAGTGGCTCCTTTGAAATTCTTTATTGGTTTTCCCATGTGCCTTTTAGATGCTGTGATGAACATCTGTTCTGTGTGCACACTGCTGCAGTGTAGTCATAAAGTGCAACCTTAGCCTTGGTGAATAATATCCATTGACAGCCAAGTCTTGGCCTCTGGTGAACTGCGCCTTCACGATTCCAGAAATATCAACAAAAAAACCAAGAGAAGCCTCCAACCTCACTGCACTACAGGAAACAGACCTCATACTGTGAGGCCTGCACTGTTAAAGTAGAGTGAAGACATTTTGCTCTTAATCATTTATTATGCTCTCACATTAAGCATAATGTTTTTTTTAAGCTGCAAGCCATTCAGAAAAAGCAAACAAATGGTAAGCATTAGGGGTGTTTCCTCTGAGGAGGTAAGGGAGGCAGTGTCTCCTCAACATATTGGCTGAGAAAACAAAAACTTGCAGTGGAAAAATAAAACAATGCCAATATTACAAAATACAGCATTAAAAAGTAAAAAAAAAAAAAACATTCAGCTCCCACACATTTGTTTTTTCATCATTTTTGTGTAGTTGATCCCTTTCCAACAATGACTATGATTTTGAGATCCATCTTGATCACACTGAGGACAACTGAGGGACTCATATGCAAGTATTACAGAAGGTTCAATTGCTCACTGATGCCTCAGAAGGAAAAACAATGCATTAAAAGCTTTTTGAATTTGAAGATCAGGGTAAACTTAACTTATTTTGTCTTCTGGGGAACATGTAAGTATCTTCTGTAGCATCTGAAGGGCAATACTAAATGAAAATTATGATATTTAGGCAAAATAAGAAAAATGTACACATCCTCATTCCGTGCAAAAGTTTGCACCCCTTAATGCATCATGTTTCCTTCTGAAGCATCAGTGAGCATTTGAAGCTTCTGTAATAGTTGCATATGAGTCCCTCAGTTGTCCTCAGTTTTAAAAGATGGATCTCAAAATTATACAGTCATTGTTGGAAAGGGTTCAAATAATGCAGGTATATAAAGGGTCCAGAAAATGCAAGTCTGAAGTTACTTTTTAAAGCAGAATTCTTTGTTGCTTAAATTATACGGGTGGTAAAACATTCACCCTGACAGTCAAACATCACTCTCTATGGGACAGCCTGGCGTACAACTGAGGATGAGTTAATCCGGCCACTTAATTCTGTGCTTACAGCTTCAGATGAGGTAGGAATTGTTTGTCTTTGATCTCTCAAGGGTTCCACTCTTGCTCCCGTAACCGGAGCATCTGGTCACACAGATCAGTGATCAAAGAAATGAATTCGCTCAATAAAGTCAGCGGGTCCAGTCAACAACAACAGACCCCAATCCTGTTGTGGTTACTGAATTTGAAACAATATCATCTCAAATAAATGTACTATTATAGTGCAAAATAGTTGCTCAGCATGTCTTAAAAACATTGCATTTTCTTGCAATGTGTTCCTTATGGAATTTCAGCTTGGTTTTTTAACATATATTATAGATTTTTTTGTAATGTTTTGTAAAGTCTCTAAGCAAAAACAGTAATATTACAAAAATCTAAAATAACTGCTTTGTATGTTAATATATTTTTATATGTAATTCATTCCTGTGCTGGTAAAGCTGGATTTTCAGAAGCCATTATTTCAGTGTCACATCATTCTTCAGAAATCATATCTACAATAGTGGTTTGGTGCAAAAGAAACATTTTTTATATTATCACAAACTGTGATGCTTAATATTTCTGTAGGAACATACATTTTTTAAGCATTTTTAATGAATACAACAGCATAGTAGTGTATGCAGCAAGTGTATTCTAGACATTTCAGAAGGAATCCGCTGCAAATTAAACTTCCACGTTCCAGGTACAAAAATTACAATTTCAGTGCCTTCAGAGCTTCCAAGTCTGGAAACATCTGTCCAGCTACAGCACTTTCTGCATCTTGAAATCAAGGCTCAAAGAGAGGAATACTCTCGAATCAAAATATAACTAACTACTCAGCATCCTTTGAATGTATGCCAGTGATTAAAAGCACCAAGATATGGGATGATGTCAAAGTTAAACGCTGCATGAATATTTAAGACACCATTGTCTAATTACACATGATTACTGTAATTAAGAAGTTCAGGACAACGGGTCGAGCAGTTACTCTATTTCCTAAATGGTAGCTGTCAGTTCGGCAGCAAAGCTCTCAAAAATTCCACTTTCTTTCCCCTTCAGTCCAGCATATTGATTTTTTAAGGCTGGCCAATTTTGCAGTCGAGGAGCATAGCAAGGTTAATGAGGCAGATGGTACGTAAGGAGACTTGTTAAACATATCTCTGATGAATATCGTGTGTTTTAACAGTCTGCATTGCCCCAAAAATACCCTCCAAAAATATTTACCCCACCTTTACTTTATTTCTTGATTTATAACAACATTTTCTTTAAGGTTTCAAGTTTTTTTCCCCTCAAATGTCTTCTTTAGGGCATTACTTGATATTACCCTTTCTCTAGCCACTCTCCCAAAGAGCCTCAATCTGTAAAGTGCCAGAGAGATTTTTGACGTCTAGATAGTTTCCATGTCATTGTTGTATAGCTGGCCTCTTGGACCCTTTTCTGACAATTGCCCTCCTTGTCCTGTTGCTCAGTTTGGCTGGAAGGTCTGATCTTAACAGGGAATGGGTTGTGCCACGAATTTTCTATTTTGTTTCAATGGACTTCATGTTGCTGGGAAGGCTCATAGCTTTGCCATTCTTTATATAACCCTTCGTAGCCTTTCTCCCCTCAACAACTTCAACTTGACAGCTTCACAGCTCCGTGGACTTCATAACTTCAGGATTGATCTGAGCTGTTGTTTTAGGGTTGAAAACCTCACAAAACCTCACAAAGTCAATGATTTTTTTTTTGGTGCAAATAATGTAACGCTGGTTGATTCAAGTCTTTCATTTTATATTACTTATTTACATATAAAATTATAGTACCAGTTTATTGTATAACTATAAGTATAATTGTTTTAAAGAAATTAATACTTTCCTTAAAAGATAAAAACAACAGTAAAGATTTTTTACAAGGTTTATCAAAAACTATTGTTTTAGCAAATTCTTTAGAAACCCCACCAAACCTCACACAGCAAGACTTCCTTGACCTCACCTAAAATAACTCTGGATTCTCATGTGACATCCAGTGGAATATAACTGACAATCTCTTCTTCCGTTACATTCCATCTTTCCCACTGTCCTGCATCGGGTCACGGCACCACTTACTTACACCCAAGTGGGACTCAAACATGACCTTTTAGAATGAGAGTAAACATAGCACTGCCCTCACTTGACTGGTGAAGAGTTCTCCAGAATATGTGACCAACGGGCAACCAATCACTCTCTGGATACACTGACATTTTTAAAAGCAAAATTTATTTGCACATTTCAGATTTAAAATGTACTTTTTTATATAACCATATCTAGATAACCTGAATAATGTTACAGGCTTTCCGATGACCCACAAGCACCCATAAACTTAATTTTGTTCTTGTCCTTGCCCCTAGAGACTGGATTGCTAAATCTCTATTTACCTGCCAGCAGCTTTCACAAAGGAGATTCATTCCACAATGCTTGGCTTTGATAAGCCATCATGAACTGCCAATGGTTGCGAAACAGAGAAACCGTGTCTCCAACCCACATCAAGACCTGTATTCTCTGCTTCATTCGCCATTGTACAAATCTTTATCCTTGAACTTATGAATTTAAAGTAGTGGTGGGCCGTTATCGGCGTTAACGTGCTGCGTAAACGAGAGATTCTTATCGGGCGATTAAAAAAAAATATCGCCTTTAATCTATTCTCAAAGTTGGGTTGGGAGCTGGGTTTATACTACGTAAGCTATGATGACTTTCACCTTGATATTTTAGCACGGATGTATACCTAGCCGAATTGCACTGTAGGGGGCGAGAACGAGTCTTCGAACCTGTGTGTATGCCTACTGTGAAATAACCATGTCAAACGAGACGTGCTAACATGGATGCAGCTATGAAACCGCTGGGTTTGCTTCAGGGCAGGGGCGTTGCTAGACCCTTTTTACTGGGGCACGTGCGTGAGTTATAATTTACTTTGATAATCCCGAAATAAAGACATTAATCTATATGCAACAACTGAATTGACGCTTCTAAAAGCAACACAGTTTAACCGAGGACTATGCACGAAGACTATGCACGCAGATATCCATGCCCGTGCGCGTCTGTGTATTTAACTGCAACTCGCACGTCGCGCAGCCTTTTACACAGAAGTACATGCAGTGTAGGAATAGTTGGTTACACAAGTTTGTATAGTTAATTGTGTTGTAAATGCAATTGTCAAGCAGTTTGTGATGCATTTTGGAAACAGGAGATGAGCCCCTGGTCTAATGTGCCACCTGGCTTGAGAAACCCGTTCTCAAAGACTTACTTTTAGTCATTATTTGGGTAGCACACATATTCTGAATGCCCTTGGCAGAATTCAAATTAGCCATTTTAATCTAGATTAATCTAGATTAATTCCAAGATTACAGTGAGATTAATCTAGATTAAAAAATTAATCTATGCCCACCACTAATTTAAAGGATAAAAAGTTAAGTCTCTTTCACATTTAGGTGAAATGACACTTCATAGTGTCTGCTATACTATTTACTTATGAATCTAATTTATAAAACAGCAATGACAGTAAAAGCATGCAGTTAGAAAATTAGAAATAATTATATAGTACTCATGCAATTCTGCATACTGCAATTAAAACATATTTAAGTAAATTGATTCCAAATTTAAAGGAGACATATTATGCCCCTCTTTACAATATATAATATTAGTCTCAGGTGTCCCCAGTATGTGTCTGTGAAGTTTTAGCTCAAAATACCCACAGATCATTTATTATATTTTTTTAAAAACTGCCTATTTTGAGTGAAAGGGGAAACAAGCTGTTTTCGTGCATGTGTTTTTAAATGCAAATGAGCTGTTGTTCCCCGCCCCTTTTTCCAGAAGAGAGCTGTGCCTTTACAGCTCATATGTCAGATATTCCGCCAAAAAACATCTGTTTGGTGTTGATTATTATGTCTATGATGCTTAAATCATGCATTTTAAAGCCATATCAGTTTAAACTTCTGATATATTTTTTTCTGAGCGCACACATCTGAAGCATGCCCACAGAAAGCAGATGTCACATGACAAGTTCTCTTTCATGTCTTATTGCACTTAAACTGTCAAATACACACAAGTTTATGTTTAAAAACACAAATTAGTTACAAAAACAGTTATGTCTGTGAAGGTAAACAGCTGGGAAAGAAATAACATGTTTATACTAGATCTTTGTGGCAGCAGCATAATACAGTAAATAAATTAATAAATCCATGTTCTTTTGTCTCCTCTGAGGCTGGGACTTTAAATAGTGTCTACATCACAAGGGGAGCGAAATCTGAGCGGGTTGTTTTTTCAAGCAAGCTTGCAGAGAAAGGATTACCCAAAAATTACTGGGTTGTTCTTTTTAACATTTTCTACATTGGTAGATTCACAAGGGACCCGATTATAGCACTTAAACACGGAAAAGGTCAGATTTTCATGATATGTCACCTTTAAAAAGTACATTCGAAATGAATGATCATTCGTTTGAGCAAGGTCTAAAAGAATATAGCTTAATTAAATTGTTCAACTAATTGCGACTCAAATTATTATTGTAACACAATTTTGTCAGATAGCATGTGCCATAAAGTTCTGTAGAGGACACTTAATTCATCACTGCTTTTTACATTCCACTGATCTTCAAATCCTTGTACGTTCAAAGAGTATTAGCTCTGTCCTCGCCATGCAGCCAATGGACAGTGTCACTTTGACATTGATTTTGAAAAAAAAAGAGAGCTAAACGCCTTCTAAGAGCATACGGTGGTGATAGTTGCCTAGTGATTAAAGCTCTGGGTCCCAGAAAGGCCGATTCATGAACTGTCACCATTGTTCCCCTGAGCAAGCTACTTAACCTCAGGCTGCTCCAGGAGGACCAGCCCTTTACTAAGTGAACTGCGAGGCACTTTGCATAAAAAGCATCTGCTAAATGTCAAAAAGCGTATAAAAGCCTGATAACATATTTACAGTCAAAGTGGGAAAAGGTCAGTAATATATGAAAAGAGAAATGCTACACTTAAGATATTCTCTAATGGATGTCAGTAAAAGCTCAAGTGGCTCAGTACTGAACTCGTGATTACAAAACATGAGACTTGTTAATTATTTGTTTAAAAGGATTAGTTCAATCAAAAATTGCATTGCGCCCAGTCAGTTGAACTTACTCAGACAAGATTTGTGAACAGCATCAAACGATTCGCCGAAAAGAGTCAATTCAAAAGAATGACTCTCCCATACTAAACATGCAAAGAGAGCACTGACTCATATGGTGCATGAGTCACATCAACCACTTTAATGATTTTTTTTTTGTTGTTCATTTTGGAGTTTGACAGCCTCTAAGCTCATTCATTTGGAATATATTGAAAAGAGAAGAAAGTCACGCAGATTTCCAACGTCACAAGGGTGAGTAAATGATAGTTTCTGGTAATCTATTCCTATAGGTCTGCAAAGCAAAAGCAAACCCAGATGTAAACTTACTAAAAACACAAGTTAGACAGTTAATTACTTGAGGCATACGTAAGTCCTGTAGTATACAGTATATTTATAAAGGGATGAGTTAGGGCTGAGCTGAATCTCATATCACTGTATATTACGGTGAAAGATCTTAAACATGAAAAGGATATTGGGATATTTCCATCTGTTTAATGCTATCCACACTTTCATGTTGTTTTTATACTGTTTATATTGATTTCACAAGCAGAGCTGAGAGACAGGGCAACAGGCCAATACCCATGTTTCCAGTCAGACAGAAAGTAGTCATTTTCTGCTTTTTAAATGGAACATATGGTTATATTGCTAACAAATATCCTAAAAGGTTTATTAAATAAATAGGTCAGCACTGATTAAATAAAGTGTTGTAAGCAGTATTGTGTATTCATGAGTCAAATAAATGTCATTTTGACAGACCAAAGCGGAAAGTCAATATTACCAAGAGGTCAGATGTGCAATATAAATAAACCTGCCTAAGCAATTCATGTGTATTAGAACAGTGGCTTCAGTATCATGTGACCAGATAGTAATATTTGTTTCCCGTCCATCACCAGTCCCGTAAAAAGCCATCAGATGAAACCTCTCAGGATTTAATCAATGACATGGATTTGGGTCACTATTGTAAACATCCATCTTTCTTCACTGGGGTGAATCAGTGTCATTCCTGTAATAGGATGTTGGCAGCTTACACAGCCTGGTGTTTTATGATGATAAGTTGCAAGTTTCCAACTAAATTTTACAACAGACTTTAATAGGAATACAGTAGCCCTCTTCCATAAATGATTTGCTGATGACTCAGTTTTAGTCATTTTACACTGTCTGGCATGATGCCCAGATCAGAGAGGCATTGTTTCTTCAAAGTGTACTTGGCATAGTTGATATTTGCATTCAAACTATCCATCATCCTGACTCTGCTTCAGCCATATTGATTATTAAGCAGATTATACAGACTATTAGACAATATTATGAAGAATAGCATTTCTGAATTTGATTAGAATATAAAGCCAGAAAACTTGGCTTTTGTTATACATTAAGTATTGTATATAAACCAAAAATTAGTCAGACACCTTTATATTTTTTACTAGTGTGTGCAGAACACTATCATTCATTTATGTAAGTAAGGATAGCAAAATAAAGTAAACTGTGACATATTATACCCAAAAAGTCTTCATACATTGAACTACTGGTAAAACTGATAAAAATTTGGGACCAAAAATTTGACACTTGATCTGACCATGTTTTGTTACATACCTTTCTATTAAAGTTATCTGACATTAACAAGATGAATTTCTTCTGACACAGTTTAACTAAGTTCTTGTCATATGTTATTAACATTTTCTAAACATTAGCAAATAAACTGTGATAATGTGAGAAATTTTGAAGGTGTCTGAATAAATTTAGGTTTGACTAATTTATTAGTGATTATCAAGGTGAATTTGTTCTGACACAGTTTAACTCTTAGTTCTTGTAATATTTTATTTGCCTTTTTCTAGACTATAGCGAATAAACTGTGATAATGTTAGAAATGTTGAAGGTGTCTGAATACATTTTGGTTTGACTGTACATACGCATACAGTAGTCAACATTTGAACTGTATCAAAACCGTTCATCAAATTTGTCCTAAAACCAAAAAAATATCCGTTCTTTGATTAACTTTTTTGATCCACTTCAAATGTTGACTACTTTATCTATATCTATACAGTATATACACACATTCATATTGCTGGTGCCTCATTTATAGCATAAAACACCTAAACTGTAGTAGGCAGACAGTTATCACATCCTAAGTTATTTGTTTGGTTGGTCATGTAATTTAATTTATGAGAGCAGGGGATTGCAAGCAAGTATCTATCAATCCTATAGTGACAGAGACCAGCGCATGGTCCACAGAGGCTAATGAAAGTGTTTGGTGGAGACTAATCCTAAAACAAGAAGTCCCACTAGATCTAAATATAGTTTTGCTTTTTCCATCACTTTCCAATGTTTCTCCAGCTGGCTTCATTTCAGGACCCATATTTTACTTTTGGCATCGACATCAGTACCAACATTGCACTAAATAAACAAAAATGTCTTTGAAAACAAATGCTGAAACTAATTAATATTGCCATGAGCCGTACAGGCCCATCAAAGAAGTACAGAATAAAATATAACCTATATAAATATAACCTATATAAATATAACCTAAAATGGTGGTGCTAAAACACAGGTTCAATACCTGAACCCTGGCACATATTTATTATGTGTATTCCTGTGTTTTTATTATATATCCGGGGACTGTTGCTAAACTTTTGGGGCACCTGAGGCACCTGTACATTTCTTAGTTTTTTTTTTTTTTTTTTTCAGACCTATTCTAGCAGTCAACATCAATTTTCAAACATCCTTATAACATAAGAACTTGAACTTTATGTCTAGCTAATTTAAAATTATATTAATTTTCCTTTTGTTTTCTCAAAAATTAGTGAATTTCCAGAATTTTAACATTCCCCAAGCAAGTTATAGCCATATATTGCAATATTATTATAGGCGCTTTTCAGTGAAAAACAGGCCTATTTAGTTTATTAACAATATAGACCTGTCCAAAAAGTTTCAGGAGTAAAGTCATAGCAGAAACAGTGTTATATAATAGCAAAGCAAAGTAAAAAAGCTACTTTTTCAGATAAATATATTCTTAATCTGAGTATGAACAATAAACACAAACAGTAGTGAAAACAATTGCACAAATTGTCTTGTGCAAATATAAAGTCCAAATTATTCACAAACTACACACAAAATGAGAGAGAAATATACAGAGTGGAACAGAAAAAAAAAGTGCAAATAATCTTTACAAACTATATAAGAATTAGTTACATAATATAACAACCAAATATACGATCATCGATCTGCTGGCTGTAGTCTGCGTCAGAATCTATTTTACAGGGACATCGCCTAGTGATGCGAAAAGGTAAATAATGACACAAATACTGTTCAGTTTCTTGTGTCTTAAGACCTCAATGTATCATCACAAGCTACAGGGTTTAATTTGGTTTTGTCTGTGTATGTTTTTTTTTTTACTCTTAAAGATTTGGTGCCCATTGACTGTCATTATATGACTGACAGACTGCAACAGTTTGAGTTAAAAATCTTAGTTTGTGTTCTACTGAAGAAACAAAGTCACCTACATCTTGGATGCCCTGGGGGTAAGCTGATAAACATCACAATTTTCATTTTTGGGTGAGTTATCCCTTTAAAGGGGTGCTATTATGCTTTTTCACTTTTTGAACTTTAGCCAGTGTGTGGTGTGTACGTTTGGGCAAAAAAAAAAAAAAAAAAAACACCTACAAAGTTACAAATCTCAAAGTCCACTCCAATGGGAGATATTTCATTTTTAAAAAGTCCCTTTTCAAGAACTACAACGAACGGCTCATTTGGACTACAGCGTTTGTTTTCTGCATGCAATGATGTCACAACGCGGTATCCCGCCTACAGAAATTAAATTCGTTAGCGGGTTGGGGATTCGCCTAACTTTAGCATGTATTATGGACAGCTGCTTCTGGGATGCTTCAGCGAGCCGCAGGTCGTCTCAGCTTTAACTAAAGAGTCCGCGAACTGCTCCGGAATCCATGCTGGAGCCACGCCATTGACGTGCGTTATAGAGGTTTCAAACACACGCAGAGTCTCGGCTGATGTAAACGCGAACATTATTCCATGGAATGTCTGGATACTGGATTCTGATTGGCTGGCAGGTATGCAGTAAAACCGTTTAATGCACAGGTAGTTCCAAGTCAGTTTAATCACCTTTCTATATTAATGCGCTGCTTTAATTGATGCACGTAAACGCACACACAGATAGAGAGAGAGAGAGAGGTCGGAGATTGCATTGTGCTGCGCACATACATAAACTTCTTGTCAGCTCTTGTCCGCGATTCTTATTAAAATAGCCTATATACTAGATCGCTACATTATATTCCTCAGCAACGAAGTGGTAAAACTGCTGTTTTTGAATGAATTCGTTGTTTGTAGAGAGAGACGCGCAGATGCACAGCATGCAGGCAGGTAACGTAACGCACATACACACACACAGTCTTCGATACACACACACACACAACTGTCATCTCTCTCTCACCTTCTCTCGGTTGATCGATAATTTACTGAAACAAATGCTATAATGCACTCAAATAAATGTGATCTTACCGGACTATTTCATCTCTGTGTCTGATTTGAAGCGGGCAGAATGCTAGAGCTGCGTGTCATAACTGACGAAAATAACCGTCTTTTTTACCCATTGGTCAAAATCAAATTTCACGTCGGGTGGTTATTAGCCTCCACGTCGTGCATTTAAAATCCTTTAATGCACGGCAAACCGTTGATTATCCCTTACTTGACTGACACCGTGTCTACACCGAACGCGACAGTTGTCGCGCCGCAACAGCTAAAGTCTGTCTACACTGGACGCGACAAAGCGACCGTTGCAAATCATTTAAACTTTGTGTGAGCACGTCATAAATAGAACGCGGCAGCAGATTACTGTTGGAGATTTGCCATGCCGTGTTCATCCAGTGTAGACAGCATAATAGGTTCTAATGTCATTTGTTGTGTCGCGTTTGTCGAGTGTGGGTGAGCTTCTCAAATCATCTATGCAAAGGAAACTATACTAACTATGCTGTCCTCATAACAGTCCACCAATCCATATCTCTATCTTCTCCTTTGATCCATTTGATTTGTCTTATAGGTTTTATGTTTGATGCCCTACCCTCTGCATTTACCCGGGCTTGGGACTGGCACAAATGGGACACTGGCTTGTGCCCTTTTGAGGCTGCATTTATGTTTTTTTTGTTTTTTGTTTTTTTTACTTTTTAAATGTGTCTGTCTGTCTGCTTTTGTCTGCTTGTGTGTGTGTCTGTCTGTCTGTCTGTCTATCTATCCTTTAATTTTTTTAGTCTTTTATATATATAATATATATATATATATTTTTTTTTTTTTCATTTTTATTTCTTAGTTCTGTACTACCACCCGATGAGCCAAATTTCTAACAAATTGTAAAGAAAGAGAGAGAGAGAGAGAGAGAGAGAGAGAGAGAGAGAGAGAGAGAGAGAGAGAGAGAGAGAGAGAGAGAGAGAGAGAGAGCGCAAGAACAAAGTTATAGAAATCAAATAATTCCGGTGAGAGACCGCGAAAGAAAAGTTACTTAGAACAATGTCTGAGTTTTGAGCTCTGCCGTGCCGTGACTGTGAGCCAGCGAGACGAGCAAGCGAGTAGCCACTCCCTTCCCTATGCATCTACAAATCAGTAGCTAGTTTGAAAACGAGCAGAGAGTGCTCTGACCATTTTACTTTAAATTTTTATGAAATTCGGAATTTTGCATGCCTTCACGTTTGGGGGGGCAGTCACAGCATTTAGGGGGGCATTGCCCCACCTTGCCCATGCCGGGTCTGCCCAAAGCTATTGAGCTTTTCATGCCACAAATATTGTTCTGTCACATGAGACTATAATCAGTTTGCTTGATGGATCAGTGTTGTTTAGCCATAAATTTTCACTTTTGGCTTCAGAGCAAATCTGCCTTGAGCCATTTGTTATTTCTATGTACAAAACTATCAAGCCATTGTCTTCTTCTGGCACAGCTCACTCCTCTTGGAATTCAATCAAACTGACTTGCGGATAAAAGAAAAAATCTGATGTTTAAGATTTGAGAAAGGGACAATTCGATAACGGACGATTAGCGCATAGCTATTTATGAATTCTTGTGTGCCTGAAACCAAGAACAAATGCTATGGAGGCAAAACACTTCAGAGAAATATGTTAATATTAGCACCCATTTAGATTATGATTACTTCTCATTCCGTCAAAAGAATCAGCAAGATAAAAATGACTTATAATCAATGTTTCAGTGCTGCACTAATAGAGATTAGTAAGCTTCTGCTCAGACACTGACCACTGAGCCACAATAATCCATTTCATATTTATTTTCATATATATTCAATATGGTTTACGGTTGCAAATCATTGCATGAAATGGACACTTTCTCTATTTTGTAAAGAGTGATTATTAAATACATACAAACACACAAACAAATAGACTAAACTAAAGGGAGGGAACTAAAACAGCTTCTTTTCCCAATGTTATCAAGGTTATGGTCAAAAGTATACACTACCAGTCAAAAGTTTTTGAACAGTAAGATTTTTTATGTTTTTTAAAGAAGTCTCCTTTGCTCATCAAGCCTGCATTTATTTGATCCTAAGTACAGCAAAACAGTACAATTTTGAAATATTTTTACTATTTAAAATAACTGTTTTTGATTTGAATATATTTTAAAATGTAATTTATTCCTGATTTCAAAGCTGAATTTTTAGCATCATTACTCCAGTCATATAATCCTTCAGAAATCATTCTAATATTCTGATTTGCTGCTCAAAAACATTTATTATTATTATTATAATTATTATTATTGCTGTTGTTGTTGTTGTTGCTGTTGAAAACAGCTGAGTAGAATTGTTTCAGGTTTCTTTGATAAATAGAAAGTTTAGAAAAAACAGCATTTCTCTGAAATAGAAATCTTTTGTAACACTACAAATGTCTTTATCATCACTTTTAATCCATTTAAAGCATCCTTGCCAAATAAAAATATTAATTATACTGACTCCAAGCTTTTGAATAATATAGTGTATAATTTTACAAAAGCTTTTCATTTAAGATAAATTCTGACCTTAGGATCTTTCAATTCAAAGAATCCTGAAAAAATTCACTCCACTCTTTTAAATATTGATAATAATAATAAAATGTTTCTTGAACAGCAAATTAGCATAATAGAATGATTCTTAAGGATCATGTGACACTGAAGACTGGAGTAATGATGCTGAAAATGGAGTTTTGAAATCACAGGAATAAATTACATTTTAAAATATATTCATATAGAAAACTTATTTTAAACAGTAAAACTATTTCATGTTTTTGCTGTACTTTGGATTAAATAAATGCAGGCTTGGTGAGCAGAAGACACTTCTTTAAAGATATTAAATATCTGGTAGTGTAAGTTTTAAATAGACAATTAAACACATTTTTTTCTAGGTCTATTTTATTTAACGGGTGGCTATGCTATGCTTGATGAATTTTGTCAAGCCTTAAATACCAAATTACGAAAATTAAATGAAAGTGGAACTTGCCAACTTGACCTTCGCTCATATGGAAACTTAAGTGAAGTCACTTCTGACACAGATAAAGTATTCTTTTTAATTAAAGTGGAAAAACAGACTGTTGTGTTTACTGCAATTTCTAAAATGGTACTCCTTTAATGAAACGTCTCGCCTACCTGTGCCAGACAATGAGCAGATCTTCGCAGACGAATCCGCGCTCTAGGCTATCACACTCTGGTTTATGCACCAAACACTTGGCTGATGCACAGTAAAGGAGGAGAGACACAAATTTGCTAAGGAGCAGCCGGTGAAAAAGCCCTGCAGCCCAATGGGGACACAAAGAACCGTCCAGGCCCATTAAAAAATACATGTTTTCAAGCACATCTCTTAAAGTGCTCTCACTACAGCAGCCTAAAGAGTTTGCATACTGTACATGGTGGGCCGCATAAATCCTTAATAAAACAGAGGACTGCGAACAAGCTTTGACAAACTCACATGCAGAAAAACATCCGCCCAACCTTGTATGGCCACCCCATTCATTATTTGTTTCAAAGCCAGCATACTTCTTTTGATTGCCAATAGCTCTTTCAATCAAAATACTAAACCTTAACAAGCAAGAGAAGATTGAAATCAATCTATTTGGCTTGGATGATGATTTATGTTCTTTGTAAAGCCAAAACCTCATAAACAACTGCATCCAAAGACCTACTGGGAGAAAAAAAAAAAAGTAATAAACTAGCACATGGCAGCTGATGGCTATGTGACCGCTGTCCACTATACAGAAGAGGTCAACACTGTCTCTGCATGCTATAAATCAGATGCCCAGGGCATTTAAACATTTCACCTATATGCTGTCATGACTGATATACTGTATACTTCTCATTGGATAAAAAGCCTCTGCTAAATTCCAATCTCTGTGAATTGTCTATTCACTGAGCATCTCATTGCACATACAACAATAAAGCACTTTTGAAAGTGGCAGACTGCCTTCCTGATGTACAATGTCTAGGGTCAAGAAGAAAAACGTTTTTTTTTTTTTTTTAGATTTGTCAAAATTTGCGAGATTCATCATTACATCAACATACTTTAAAGTTGGTATAAAATACTGATTTGTTTTGTGTCAATGGCAATATTTGATTATTTTTTTTCTCCATACTGTATCAACTATTTTAGATAATATGTACTGTCTAATAAGTTACCTAATGTGAACTTATTGTAGTGTTACCCAAAAAATGATTAGTTTTTTGCTGCAAGCTGCAAAATTGGCTTGAATATATGCTTAACTCTGGCACTGCACAATTTTGTCTCAAAATGATGTTACACTTTACAGTTCATAGTCTCATTTAGCAGAGAGAACATTGCCTGTTTATTATCAGCAGCATTACAAAATGTCATTTAAGTCAGTGTGGTTGCACACTTAATTATGAGCTACATGCTTTTTCTATTATCTATAGTACAATGATGTTTGGTGAACTTGGGGATATTTTGCATAACAGCGGCAACGCCTCATCACAACAAGCAGTGGAAATTGTCTTAGCGGTCTATGTAAATAGCCAGGCTTATGAAAGATCCCACGGTTCAGCGTAATTGTTCACCAAGCACCCAGTTGACATCAATTTGTGTGACAAACTACTTGTTCCTCTCTCATCAGGAACCTGCCGATCCTTTGATTCCACAATAGAGGACCGTCTACATCAAATAGCTTCACTCTGGGTATCTATCCCTTCACATCACTGATGAGAGCAGATGGCTACTGAATGCTACGCTAGCTGTTAATTTATCTGACATTACTAAGATTTAGTAATTGCACTGTTGATTTGACTGAAAATGGCAAACAAGGGCGTGACAAACACTTGCAGAGCCTCTGTTCGCTAATTAAAAGACGTTCCATTGCGTTTTTGTAGCATGTAGCATGGCTATACTATAGTTCATGTCTTCTTACTTCTTAAAGTAACCCATTTTATCTTAAAGGGGACATCGGATGCAAAAATCACTTTTATATAGTCAATGACTGTATGATTTTGAGACCCACCTTTTCACACTGAGGACAACTGAGGGACTCATATGCAACTATTACAGACGGTTCATACGCTCACTGATGCTTCAGAAGGAAAAAACATGCATTAAGAGCCAGAGGTTGAAAAATCTTTGAATTTCAAGATCAGGGTAACTTTTACTTATTTTGTCTTCTGGGAAACATCTTTTGTAGCCTCTAAAGGGCAGTACTAAATGAAAAAATATGATATTTAGGCAAAATAAGACAATTGTACACATCTTCATTCTGTTCAAAAGTTTTCACCCCTGGCTCTTAATGTATTGTTTTTCATTCTGGAGCATCAGTGAGTATTTGAACCTTCTGTAATAGTTGCATATGAGTCCCTCAGTTGTCCTCAGTGTGAAAAGATGGATCTCAAAATCATACAGTCATTGTTGGAAAGGGTTTAAATACACAAAAATACTGGAAAACCAAAGAACCAAAGAAGGATTTTTCTGAAGAACAGCAGGCAGTTTAACTATTCAGGACAAACAAGGGACTCAAAACAAAAACCAAAAAACACATCTATGGATTATTTAGGTAAGAACACAGTATTAAGAATCAAGTGTATGTAAACTTTTGAACAGGGTAATTTTTTTTTATATATATATATAAATTCAACTATTATTTTCTTTTGTGGACTATATGTCTTTTATATGAAATATTTTGTTCAGGTCAGTACTAAATAAGTAATAACATGCATTTTCAGGCCCCGCCTATGACCGCTGATGGACTGTCCCATATTTGCATATTCCAGCCCTCAGGCATCCTAAGTCTAATTCCGTGCCGGCTGAGCTACCGAGCAAGCTTGTTACATCTGAAAAAGCAAAACATATGGAGCTGTAATCATAACTGTGTACGAAAACGATTACAAGTGCTCGTTGTTTTACTGCCTCTAGTGTTCATTTCTGTTGGAAACTGCTGTTCCATAAGCGCCACCTGCTGTCAGTGAGTGAATTTGCGTCTTATTCAGCCCATCTGCTGGTTTTATTTATACAAATTATATCTCATGTTTAAACACTATAGAGACCTCTGAGCCAGTGGTAAATTCCAGAAGATCTGGCCAAGGTGAGATCAGATTCATGAGCGCTGAACAGCCTGGAGCTCTCATGTCCGAAAACGTTGACACAAATTTTCATATGGCCATAAATTATTACTTAGAGCAAAGACATCAATCAAGGAAGCCTGAATTCTGTTTAAGATGAGGCACATCAACTCTCTTCACAGCTCATTATACAATATCTGACCCGAGCCATAACTGGCACAGACATTAGAAGGACACGCCTCCTCCAACATTCAAGATACGGATTTCAATGGTTGATTCTTAAATTTGGTCACTTCAATCATTCTGAATATGTGGTATGTTCTTGTATCTAATGTAGCTTGAAATTGTTTAGTACAAGATGTTTGATTTAGCTAAATCTTGCATCACTGAAATGTCTTCACATTCTTCACAGACGACACACAAACACAGTTTCTCATTAATTAGCTAATTAGGTAGGTAATTTGTTTGTTTCTTTGTCTTCCTTACACAATTTCTATCGCTGCTGACACACAGAAACACACACACACACATACAAACATGCATACTAACACACATAATGAAAAAAAGATTCAAGATGGTTTCCCGGTGTTGTCATGGCAACAGTGTCATTTTTTCAGACGGTTTAAGTGACAGACCTCAGGACTTGAACATGCAGACCTTCACAGGGACTGTGCAACCTCACGGATGATGCCATTCTCTGTGTACCACACACAAGCCTTTCCCACAGGAAGGAGAAGTCTGAGGGTGATGTTGATTGACTTCAGCTTCAGCATTCAATACCATAGTTTGCCTCAGGCTTGTCATCAGGCTCAGGGACATGGGTCTGAATTCCTCACTCCATCTGCAAATCCTTAACTTGCTGACAGGCAGATCTCAGATCGTGGACTTGGGTGGGCATGATACCTCTTATATCAATACTGTAAAAGCACTATGGTCAGTGCAACTATGTGCTATATTTAAAATCTGTAAAATAATATAACCGCTTCGTGTGAGAAACAGACGTCAAATTGCTGTGATTGAATCCTTTAGTGAGCATATATTTTGCAAATGAATCATTCAAACAGGTTTTGTGATGTGGATCTACTGAGTTACTGAAAGAAAAAAATCAGACTCAAATGAACAATTTGTTCATGAATCCGACATCTGTGTTTGAACTTTCACAAATGTACCAATTAGAACAGAGGCAACCCTGCTGGGGAAGAAAAAAAAAAAAAGAAACCATCGAAGAAGTTCAAATTGTTCCTACAACAAATACTACAAACATCCACCGTTAACCATTAGCTAATGGCTTCCAGTACCAGTGTTGTCAAGTTTTCCCACAGAATTGGGCTACTTATCAACTGTTTAAACTGCTGTAAATTGATTTTTGTCCTGAAGGTTTGACATATATATAAAAAAAATGGTACATTTGAGTTAATATTTCAAAATTCTGGCTTTATTCTCACAATTCAGAGATTATGTCTCAAAGTTCTGATTAAAAAAAAAAAAAAAAAAAAAAAACTCTTCATTCTCCATTTCCCCTCAGCTCAGAATCATAAGTTATTTCCTCGGAATTGACAAACTCACTATTAAATGTTGGGTTATAAAGTCCGAACTTGGAGATACAAACTTGCATTTGTGAGAAAAAAGTAAGAATTGTGAGATAAAATAGGTACATTTTAAGTAAAATGTTATAGTTTAAATACTGCTTCACGCTATAACTGTGCTAATAGAGCTAATATGTGACCCTGGACAACAAAACCAGTCATAAGGTTTTTTTTTTTTTAATACAACTTCTGAAAGCTGTACAAATAAGCTTTCCATTGATGTATGGTTTGTTAGGATAGGACAATATTTGGATACAACTATTTGAAAATCTGAAATTTGAGGGTGCAAAAAATCTAAATATTGAGAAAATCGCCTTTAAAGTTGTCCAAAGGAAGTTCTTAGCAATACATATTACTAATCAAAAATGAAGTTTTGATATATTTATGGTAATACATTTGTTAGGATAAGACAACATTTGGATACAACTATTTTAAAATCTGAGGGTGCAAAAAATCTAAATATTGATTTAATATCTAAACAAACCATACATCAATAGAAAGCTTATTTATTGAGCTTTCATATGATGTATACATCTCAGTTTTGTAAAATTTTACCTTATGACTGGTTTTGTGGTCCAGGGTCACATATTGTTAATTGCACTTTTTATTTGAAAGAAGAAGAAATATGAAAGATCGTAAAATACTTTTTTCTTTGTGTTTATTTGATTCCTGTTCAAGACACTTCGATAAGAATGGCTGTATATTGTTAATATAGGCTACAGAGTTTCTTTTTTTTAACAGTTTCGATTGTTGGTGTGCCTTGTGATTTTTTTCAATTAAAAATGTACCTTGGCTCAAAAAAGGTTGAAAAACACTGGAGTATTCTATAAAAATTATTTGCTGTCTGTTTCTGACATCCAAAGCCACAACAATAATTTTTTTCTCCTATTCTATAGATTTGACCCATGTAGAGAATTTTGGTTAGCTCAAAGAATTTAAGATGATCAATATATGTGTGTATATGTATGAGACTGTTCCTCTCATCACATATACACTGCAAACTCCACCAGGTCTTACGACCAATGAATAGGATGAAATGAGTTATTTAAAACATACATTTCAGTCAGGGAAAGTAGTTTAACTCACAGGAAATCGTGTATAATAATCGTCATTAAATATACGCGATTTCCAATTTCTGATCAGTAACAGTAATGATGATATCGACTTGTTTCTTTGTCCAGCAAATTACTCAGCGATACTCATTACTCTGACGTTGGCCCGTCGTCACGGCAACGCATTTTACTAACCAGAACGGAGTCAAAACAATTGAACAGAATAGGGCTTAAGGTAGCAATATGAGATCGAAACAGTTTAAGTGACTTTGTAATGTAAGCATTCAGCACAGAGAATCATTATATGTGAATATATGGTTGTTTATTAAACTATTCTACTTACAAACGATCGCACATAGACAAACGTACATAAAACACAAATAGACAGAGAACGCGTGAGAGAGAGAGAGTAAGAGAGAGAGAGAGAGAGAGAGAGAGAGAGAGAGTAAGAGAGAGAGACAGAAAGTGAGTTTGCAAGGGACAGGAATGCAAACAGTTCTGAACAACCTGAAATCGTTTCTTTTATAAAACGCCTAATACGCAGCTATCTACGTTTGTAGAAAGGACGGATACTTGCAAGCTTGTTGTTGTGCATTGGTTCCGTATGTATTCAGTTCAGAAAGTCCTTTCCAGTTCCTTGAGAGTATTGCAGGCCTCATCATCTCCACTGCCAGGTGAGCCCAACCCCCCCCCCCCCCCCATGGATCTGGGGGGGAGGTACGGGTGACGTGTCTTTGTGTCCCGAAGGCAAGAGCGAGAGAGAGATGAGGGAAGGTTTATAAACCTGTAGGTCGTTCACGCCCACAGTTGGACCTTGTCCAATCCGGTTGATCTGAGTTTTGGAGGGAAGATTGAAAGTCTTTGTCTCTCACAATGGGGTTTCGCATGTGGAAGCTGATTGGTTGTTTGGCCACAAAACTTTCAAAAGTTCAATAATACATATAAAGCAAGGAGTTATTAAGATGCCACAAACATTAACATTTAGGGAATAATAAATGCTGCTCATAGACACCAAACATGATCTATGAATCTTCTCGGTTGACTGAGTGATTCTAAACGTGAGTCTTAGCATGCACAATGATTCACCTATTGCGGATTAATGTTTGAGGCCGACATACATAACAGAAGCAACGATATAAGAAAAGGTAACACATTGATATGTGTACATTTCTATATAACTGTATGTGGGACTGTATGTCTGAATAAGGAAAGTGTATCTGCATTTCTGTAAGAGTCTTATCTTGATGGTGGGGGGATGAGTTGGATAGTGAACAAAGGTCTGGCTCATAGCACATAGGTGTTAATCATGGGGGAGAAGTCGTTTAAGGAATATAACTAGTTATTTCATGTCTGATTGCCCTCCAGGCACTACATATCCCCTCTTTCGAACGTTGTTGTCCGTCCAACAGACAACAGCGAGCGACGTCAAAGGTGCGGAACAATCAGGCATGCACCCGGCACTCATGGCTGGAAGAGAGAGGTGGCTCTCTGGAGGTTGGTGCTTCAAGGAGTGGCTGTGGTGCCGTGGTCGACGTTATCAGGTGTGATAATGTAGACAGTGGCAAGGTATGGGTCCTCGAGCTTTGTGCAACAGGTGTCGAGGCACTGTCACTTGTCATCCTGACCCAGGTTGGTCTGTGTCAGGTGGTTGTTATCTAGTATCTGTGGTCCCTGCAGTCTGGAATCGCTGGTTGGACTCTCACTTGTGAGAGGGCAGGTAGTTCCAGGGTTCGCAGAGAATTGTCGTAAAGATTTTGTAGTGTAAAGAAAGTTTCAGACGGACCCGGTTAGGGTGCAGGAGGGCAGCAGGTGTCTGTTATCCCGCTGTTTTGCTCAAATGTCATCAGGTGTCTGATGTTGGGGGTGTCGACACTGACTTGAGCGGGTCTGAGTGGTGTTGGTAGGGGTTTTGCTGTTGAGCCTGTGGGCCCGTTGCTCCATTCAACATTGTCTGGCTGCTCCTGAGGTGTCGGCTGGTCTTATGGGATGCTTTTTCCTTTTAGGAAGTCTAATGCGGTGTTTGCGTTGGGCAAGGAGTCAGAAGTTGATCTTTCAGTACTTCTCAGTGGAGTTTCATTCAAGGAGCTCTTTGTTAGCATCAGAAACTCTGTTCTGGAAAAGCAGGCGTGTCCAGCTGTCCTTGTGGGTGTCGGTTAACTTTGGTACTCGGAGACTTGCAGGTTCAGTTCATTTACCTCCTGTCTGAGGCCCTTGAGGGTGTGGGCCAAGGAGAAGACGATGCTGCTCAGCTCCTGGTTGTCCAGGCTGGATGTGAGTTGTCCATTTGTCGCAGTCCTGCTGTTCCTTTCTCTGCCATTGCAGGCCGTTGGCTGCTTTAGGCTGAAGGATGCCGTTCTCTGTACTCTGCTGAGTCTCCAGTTGGTCCTGGTGAGTGGCAGGGCTGGATGTCCGAGACACGCTGGTTCACAGTTCCTATTGTGAATCTCGCTGGCTGCGGCATGCTTTTGGCTTCCTGCGCTCTTTGGATGCAGGTGTCGCACTCAGGCATGTTTCACTGAAGTACTGGTGAGCAATGTAGGTGGTGACACGGGTGGTCTCTAAGTTGACACGGGTGTCGTTTCTGGTGCCATCTGGTGGTAAACGTTCACAGATGTTTCTCGTCGACTTGCTGTTTTGCATCGTAGAGAGGCTGTGTCGTTTGAAATCTGCTGGTTTCGAGCTGGCATCAAACTTAGCATATTCTGATGTCCTCTGTCACTGCATGCTTGGCAGTGCGCCACTTTTGCGTTGGTAGTGGCTTTGGTACTCTGGTGTATTCTGCACGGTGCATCTTGGGCATACATCAGCAATGACCCCCCTTTGTTCCTGGAAAGCTGGGAGCTGTGGCGGTGTTTGGTTATCAGGAACAAATGTGAGGATGTGTCATCTAGATGCGGCATGTGTGTGACATCACTGAGTTGTTTTCGGCTTAGTGCCTTAGTGTGGTCGGACAGTGCAAGGTTGAGTGTCAGCATTGGCAGAGGCTGCTTTAGCAGAGCTATTTTGTAGGTGGAGTCAGTGTGCATGGGTGTGATGCAGGCGGCGTAGCAGCGTGAGGGGTTTGCTTGTGGCTTAGAAGCGATGCTTGGGTTGGGTGGGTGGGTTTTTTGTTGTTGAGAACCTTAGGCAGCCACAAAATCCCTCAGTTTTTTACTGGGCCTTTCACTGTTTTTCCACGAATAGCATGTAATGTTCCTATTGTGATGGCAATGCTTGTCTGAAGCAGGTGTTGATGCTCGGCTCTTTCAAACTGAGTGTTGTTGTTTGAAACTGAGCTTAGTCTACTTTGGGTCTATGCAGGTTAGCAATTTTAAGAGGGAGTTCTTGTGAGTTGCTGCGACACAAGGGTTGATCCGATTGCCGTCACTCGTGCTGTGATGTCAGGTGGCCCGGCTTAAGGTGTTGCAGTGGGACAGGCTTGTCGTTTTCCACTAGGTACCTGCTCTGGGCGTGTCTTGCCTCGCTCTTTGGTCTATAAGCACATGGGTTTGTGTGCGTGGGACCCTTGGTCTGCAGGCATTGATAGTTATAAACATCACACGTTGGTGGCAGGTCTCTGTGATTCCCTCTGTCTTCTGGTGCGATTGGCACATCGCTGGATGGTTTGTGCAGCGCAGCTGTTGTCATCTGGTTGCTGGGCTCTGCTAAGAGCCGCTGCAGGTGTAATTCACCCCCCTTTCTGGCCTCGCTGTCAGTGTAGGCCAGGGTGGAGGCAGTGGATGGCAGATGTTACTCCATTCAGTGTGTAAATCAGGGATTTGATGGAGCGCAGGTGTCATTTTGGTGTTTGTGACACTGTCTTGAGCGCTTGTTTACCTGTGTGGGCAGTTCTTTTCACAGTTCTCTAAGCTTGTAGGTGGTTTCTGTGTAGTTCTGGATGCAGGTAGACTTGGTGTGTTGTCATGTGGTTCTGTGCGTGGGAGCATGTACATGACATTAGTTCTACATCATCGTCATATTTGGAGAGCAGCTTTGGCACTGGCGGTTAGTGTCAGGTGCGTGGTGAGGTCCACTTCGGAGTGGCCATTTTCTCTTAGGGCTCTTCATGACGGAATTGTTTAAAGTCTTTGAAATACCTTACAGTATGTACACTGCAAAAGATGACTTTTCAGAAAAAGGGGGTGTGGCTTCTAGAGTGGGCACTGCTTCACGTATTCCATTGAATGTGTGTGCACCGTTACGGTTTTAGCCACACTGTGTTTTGAGCCGAACAGTGACCCCTTTTGGTGAATGCAGGTAGTTCGTTCGCCAGAGTGTAAACATCTGGGAGTAATCTTATCTAGCAAGGCTTTCTCGCAGTTGAGGGAGTATCGTAGGGCTGTGAGAAACAGGACGTAGCAGGTTTTGCATTGTCTATTCAGGTTAAGTTCAGAGCACAGGTGTCCTCAGTGTTGGCCTGCACTGATCTCAGATCACTCCCACACAGTGATGTCGCTGCGTGTTCAGCTCCCATACACCACTGTATGTTTGTTCACCTTGGTCAGTCAGACGTCCCCCCTTGGCATGGGGCAGCTGGACAATCACTTTGCTAATCTTTATTGCCTTCTGGTGCTTGGCTGTTTTCCGGCGGTCTGTAGAGTCCGCTGAATCGAGCAATCGCTGTACGGAAGAAGGCTGTAGCATTTGGGTGGTGACTCACAGTGTGATGTGGATATCTGAGGGGAAAGATTTTCTGGCGTTGATGCCATCTTCCCTTGGTGCCTGTCGCGTTGTCTCACGTAGGCTCAGATGCTGGTCATAGCAGTCGTGTTCTTAGCTGCTGTATTCAGTTTTGACAGTTTTGACTGCTGGTACAAATGGCTGGGGTCCTGTTAGCTGGAGGTGGGGCTAAGCAGATCTGTCTCGTGGTCACACTGGGCAAATGTTCTTGCTTAAAAGTCAATGTTTTGCAGACAGGCGTGTGTTGTAGCCTACTGCAGTGTTCAGGAAGACAGCGTTTTGTGGTGACAGCTGTCAGATTCCCGGCCAGCTTGCTGGCGTGTGAGGTGTGAACGGTGGGCTGTTAGGCCCGGGAGAGATTTTGTGTTGAGCTCTCCTGTTTGTTCATATTGTTATCTGCAAGAATTTGAGTTCTTTAAGGTGTGCTGGGTTCATTGTAAAGAGAGCTTCCGCTGTTTAGGAGTGTTCTCCTGTACTGCTCTCTGCGCTCAGTCTGTGGGGGTGTTGCAGGCGTGTCTTGAAGCTTTTCTCCTCTCTCCTCGTGTAGGTCCTTGTCCTCTTCATCCGCTATCTCTGAACATCCAGATGGTCTAGGCGGTTCTGCGCGCTGTCCTGGTTCCGTCGTGGGTGAAGCTTTCTCCGCTGCGGCTTTAGTCAGACGATCTTGTTGAGGGCGTGGTCACTGATGGTCCGGGCTGTAGATGAGTTGATTGGTTCTCTGCAGCCGTAGCTCTTGACTGGATCGTGATCCATTCGCCTGTGTGCGTGGTCGTCCGGCTGTTCTCCGCTCAGGGGCTGTAGTCACTAGACCCGGGGCAGGATGGCATCTTTGCCTTGTCTGGACTGGATGGCGAGACTGGATGGTGACATGTTGACACAAATAAAGAGGGAGAGACAAAGCACAACGAGCCAATGCAAGTCCGTACAGAACTAATGAGCTAAAATGTTGCTATGTGTTGGCGCACTTAACTGATGTCATCAGATGGTGACGCAAACTAAACGCTTATTATCCTAGCTGTAAAGAAGGGGTCAGATAGTTTGTGTGGGTAAACACAGGAAACTATGAGTAAACTTAATGATGAGCGATTAACTTTAGAGCTATTCAGTTCATCGGTGTAGTTACCAAAAGATTTCACTGATGTTCAGACAGGTTCAGTCTCTAATAGGGAGAGAAATAAAAACAAAATCCATCAGAAAGAGAGGTATAAAGGGTTAAAGCAAAAGAGAGAAAGTGAGCTGACTGCCAGCCCTGAGGTCAGTGACGGGGGCCCACCGTGTGGGGGCGCTATGGAGTCGTCACACCTGGGAAATGGCAGAGCTGAGAGAGCAAAAGAGAGAAAGGCCCCCCTGGGATGGGCCGAATTACCCGGGGTAGTGAGAGTGCAACTTGATCGATTTGGTCAAAGTTTAAATTTAAATCAAGACTGTTTAATCAAAAATTTAAAATGAGCAAATACAATTATAATTGCTAAAGGGAGAGTTGAATCTAAGGCGGTGAAATAATTAAAATTAAATCACACACACACAAAAAAGAACATACATTATGTTAATTATCATTATGGTTTAAATAACAATAATTAATAATGTAACATCAAAAGGAAAAGAGAAGGGAGAGACTGACTGGGACTATCTATAAGCGTTGTTGCTCAAAGAAAAAAAATAAAAATAAAATAAAAAAAATAATATGAAATCAGGCATAGGTATTGGAAGAGGTTTTAGACAGACTTCTATCTTTTAATAGAAGGAAATACCTTTTATGCGGGATTTCAGATTCCACCTTGTGTGGATTTGAACGCGCATCTAAGCGCAGTTACCATGGCGATGCGTGATCGCGGGTGTATCTTTCTTGTGTCCGTTTTACTGAACACAGGTACATGTGTTTTGCAAACTTTAACTTAATAGGATGCTTACACTATTAAAAGGTTGCTTAGTTACGATGCGTGCACCTTGATCTTGAGTCAGCCTGCTGACACAAGACTTGTGTGTGCTTTGCACAAAGCAAATAAATAACACTCGATCAAGATTTGTACAGTAATAACGCGAAGTTGTTTACTATATTAAATCTATTCGATGAGCAAACGGGGTCAACCTAATCAGTTAGCTAAGCTGAGGTTTTAACCCAAAGGAGCAAGATAGCTGATTAGCATTGGAGTGCACATCAATGGCTAATCTATCTACACTCAACATATAAAGATATGGCCATTGTAAGGTGAAAGAGGAACATCGCTCAATCAGCTTCTTCACGCAAAAATAGAGGTTTTCTTCGCTCAATTTAGGGTGGCTTTAAGACGCGCTATAAAAGATTCCTTCGTTTTATAGGGTCAATATATAAACTGCAGTTAAGTTACATCTTCAACAGCGGTTTAGTTTCTCTGTGCGAGAGGCTCAAACATCTGTGAAGGTGTTAAAGGTGGGCTTGGCCACACCGTTCTAACACACACACACACACACACACAAACAAAAGAGACGCGAGTCGCGAGCCGAGTTTGAATAAACAAACATGCAGACACACAAACTATTCCTGAGCCGCTCACATCACATAGTTTAAAACTGCCCCGCATTCTAACGCCAATTAATGTAGAGAATTTTGGTTAGCTCAAAGAATTTAAGATGATCAATATATGTGTGTATATGTATGAGACTGTTCCTCTCATCACATATACACTGCAAACTCCACCAGGTCTTACGACCAATGAATAGGATGAAATGAGTTATTTAAAACATACATTTCAGTCAGGGAAAGTAGTTTAACTCACAGGAAATCGTGTATAATAATCGTCATTAAATATACGCGATTTCCAATTTCTGATCAGTAACAGTAATGATGATATCGACTTGTTTCTTTGTCCAGCAAATTACTCAGCGATACTCATTACTCTGACGTTGGCCCGTCGTCACGGCAACGCATTTTACTAACCAGAACGGAGTCAAAACAATTGAACAGAATAGGGCTTAAGGTAGCAATATGAGATCGAAACAGTTTAAGTGACTTTGTAATGTAAGCATTCAGCACAGAGAATCATTATATGTGAATATATGGTTGTTTATTAAACTATTCTACTTACAAACGATCGCACATAGACAAACGTACATAAAACACAAATAGACAGAGAACGCGTGAGAGAGAGAGAGTAAGAGAGAGAGAGAGAGAGAGAGAGAGAGAGAGAGAGTAAGAGAGAGAGACAGAAAGTGAGTTTGCAAGGGACAGGAATGCAAACAGTTCTGAACAACCTGAAATCGTTTCTTTTATAAAACGCCTAATACGCAGCTATCTACGTTTGTAGAAAGGACGGATACTTGCAAGCTTGTTGTTGTGCATTGGTTCCGTATGTATTCAGTTCAGAAAGTCCTTTCCAGTTCCTTGAGAGTATTGCAGGCCTCATCATCTCCACTGCCAGGTGAGCCCAAACCCCCTATTCACCTATTGCGGATTAATGTTTGAGGCCGACATACATAACAGAAGCAACGATATAAGAAAAGGTAACACATTGATATGTGTACATTTCTATATAACTGTATGTGGGACTGTATGTCTGAATAAGGAAAGTGTATCTGCATTTCTGTAAGAGTCTTATCTTGATGGTGGGGGGATGAGTTGGATAGTGAACAAAGGTCTGGCTCATAGCACATAGGTGTTAATCATGGGGGAGAAGTCGTTTAAGGAATATAACTAGTTATTTCATGTCTGATTGCCCTCCAGGCACTACACCCATTTCCCTCCACGTGTTACCAGTGTTTTTTCTGCCACCACAATGCACAAGCAACTGCAAGTGGCCTAACTGTGACGTCTACTCTAAATTGGTCTATTGTAGAGGCCTTTAAGTTCCTTTATGAAACTGACTGTTTATTATTACTACTTGTGCTTTTCAAGTTGAAAATGTGTGTAAGTCATAACAGTAACTGTAAAATATAAATGGGAGTGGCATATGTTAAGTTTTGATATTTGGATATGGTCATTGGGCTTGTTTTGGGCTATGTTTGATTGGCCATTGGGCTGGTTTTGTTATGCAGACCTGGCAACCCTGTCTAGTAGTATTTTGGGCCATATTCCATTTGGATTTAGTGGTTTTAACAAGCCACCAATAGAAGGCAACAAATTACCAGTAGAGACCCAGGGCATATTACAGTTTCCATTAAAACTAATACAATTCCTGTTATCCTGTAATGTCTTACAGTTACTGAGAAAAAATGTGTCCTTTAATTACACGATTACAAAGGGGTGATTATTTTCACACGCACATTTAACTGTTTTTTTTTTCTTTCCCAAAGTACATTGACTGCTCTAAAATATGGGACAGCAATGTTTCAGAAGTTTAGGACACAGAATATGACACGTTTATTGGATAACTGTTTTATTTTCTATTTATGTATGCTTTATCTTTTTTTAAGAATAATTGTTTTTGTTTCAGAGGCATTGTTAGATACCAGTGTTTCCTGATATATTTGCTATTCAAAGATTTCATTTCAAAAACAGCATCATCGTTATTAAACTATATCTTATGACTTTTAAATGTCTATTTAACCTCAGAACAATCTCAAGTAAAAAGAGGTGCTAAAGTCAGATTTTATTTACAATGGTAAAACATAGGGTACACATTGGTGGTGCTTTTACAAGATGGCAGAATTTGATGGCATATTTGGATTTCAGTTGAGTCTGGCCTTCTTAATTTAGAAAGTATTTTTGCCCCACACTTTGCTTCAAGTCCCAGAAAAAAAATAGTAAGATATTGTAAGGATACAAATAATAGTAAAGCTGTGATGAGTGTTTGGGGAGTTTGCAAAGAATGCTTTAATTTTGTAATTCAGCTAGTAGCACAGAAACTGCATACTTCACCTTTAAATTTCATTCTCACCCACACAAAAGTCTTTGTAATATAACATGCGAGTTAAAAAGAAACATTTTTATCTTGCTTTTTGGTACTTTTGAGTGCTTTGTAAAGTCTAAATGCCTTAGTACCCATTTATTGTAACTGCACTAAATAGAACAACCAGTATATTTCTTTACAATTGCTTTTTTGTCCACAGAAGAAAGAAAGTCAAACCGGATTGGAACAACATGAGGTAGAATAAATGATAAGAGAATTTTTTTGTGTGTGTTACCTAATCCTTTAAAAAAAAAAAACTACTTATTCTCCACTCTCCTCCCACTGTCTCATCTAAAGGCAAAAAGGCCAAAAATATAACTTGCATTACCTTCTGATTTGAGCACTGCGTTTATCATTATGAGATAAAGTTGGGCCTTGTTTCACATCAATGTTGTTTCATTACCACGATTGACTGAATTTTACACAAGAAGTGCACTTCCTAACTTGGAGACATCTGAAATGCGGACTAGGACAAAGACTAAGAGAATTATTAAAGCTGGCCAGACAATGGTCTCTTATTGCTACCGAAGCAGGGAAAACACTATACCACAGCTTGAGGGCCAGCTTGGAGAGGCTCAGGAGGAATTACTAGCCTCAAGCCATCCGGATCTTAAATAATGATGCATACTGCTCACTGACCTCAGCAAAGCAACATAGGCTACACTTTCTTTCTTTTGCTGTTTATTACTATTTTTGCTGTTCTTCACAACAACCTTTAGGCGCTTCAGTAAAGCTTCACTGCTGTTGCAATTCTGCACGTGACACATTAATCCTTGAACTTGTCCTTTAGCATTTTACACATCCATAACTACACAATAGCGTGCAGCAAAATCAGTCAACAAGTATGTGTGCCAAACTAAACACTCTACTATACATGAGAATATTACTAATGCAGACACTAAAGGCTGTGCATTGCAATTACAATTTAATGATATATATATAGTATTATATTATATTATGATACATTTAATATATATAGTTAAACTTATTCATTATAATTTAACATTTATCAAGTGACACAGTAGCCTAATTATTATAGTAAGCTATTTATGGTTGCCAGGCAGTGTAGCAACATTGGCATAAACAAATTTACATTTTTCTGCCTTTTCTCAATGATTTATCCAGTCAGAATGCAGATTATCCCAAAAGTTAATTAGTCAGTTCCCTTAGGTTTTTAGACTAGCAGTTTCCAATTAGAGTAAAATAGTTTTTTTCCATTGTGCAATACTGTTTATGTCACTATCCAATCTACTAAAATTTGAAGAAAAAAAAACAAAAAAACTATTTTTGTGTAATGACATGCAGTTTTAAGAGTTTTTAGAGCAAGAATGTACTTGTCTGGACTTCAAAAATGCGGTTTGTTAATAAAGATAACGTCTGTTTGAAAATTTGCTTTAACATTTTCAGAGATGTGAGCTCCAGCCTTGGGAAATGGTGTGTGTTCAAGATTTTAGCTACATTGTTCCGCCATTAGATGGCGACAAGACAGTGTTGTTATGAGTGAGTTGGCAGCAAAGACTTTTATATTGAAAGAGACTGAAACAGGGTTGTAAACAAGGAAATTATTTTTACTTTTAACAACACACTGTAAGTCAGCTAACAATCAGAAATCACCCTTAACACATGAAAGGATGGTACAACATAGATATCGCTTTCCTCAGCGGACATTTAAACTAATGTTTTAACATGAGATTGAGCTGAAAAATGAATGCTGTATCAGATGTAGGTAATCACACTCGCTCAATCCATCTTTCTCTTATAATAGCCTACTCTACATTATATAGTGAGCATTTAATACAGTAATACAATAAGTTTTCAATGAAGCATCTCAACATTCCTTCGTTAGTTCTAAAGTGACGTTTTCGAATTAGTAACAGAGGCTTGGCCTCAGCTGTTGAACTGTCAATCTATGGCAGAAGGAAGTACTTTCGCACTAAAGAGTGTTTTTAAAGACACTCCGTTGTTGTTTCCTATGCATTTACACACTCATGCCATCAAACTGTTGTATAAATGCAATATCACACTCGTCACCATACAATATGGCTGTATATCGCCATATACCGGATATACAGCCATATCGCACTGCTACGCATGTGATATTGCTCATAAATAGGCTTATCACTTGTGTATAACTAATTAATCCTAAAATTATCCTAGAAAAAAATAGTCACGCAAGTTCCTTTTGAGTTTAAGTTGATATAAGGAGATTCTATATGAACTCACATATTTTTTCTAGAATAATTTTTAGGATTAATTCGTTCAAAACAAGTGATATAAATAAAACCATTTATTTAATGTTCTGGGACCTTATTTCACACAAAAAAGTAAACTACTACTAATATTACCAGAGCTATTTTATGATTTATGTATTAGGTCAAGCTGATTTATTGCAGTGGCTTTCTGGAATAGATTCAGATTGGTTGGTCAATGGCGGCATGCAGCAGCCAAATATTTCTGAATAATGACCATTGCCCAGGGCAATGCTATATAACTGACCACTCAACTGTATAACTGTACAATTCCTATTTATTTTGCGATAATGATCACCCGACTGTACATTATCCCACATATTTCATACCACAAAAATACAGTTTGTCTAGTTTTCCTACTGTGTTGACTGCACATATTCAACTGAGCTGTATTTATTGTTGTTTAAAGTACATGGGCGCACCCTATTGGACATCTCAGAAATAAAACAGAGAGAGAGAGAGATGCCATGTAGCAAGTGAGCAAATCGGGCTGTTATTCTTCATGCAAATACTTCCAGCACAAATTCAAAGTGCTCTGAATGTGTCAGTAAAGCCAGTTTGAAGTCCCTAATTACATTTGAATGCATGTACAGATAGCTCCCAAGACGCATTCATAAACCCACTTTCGGATATCAAGAAATCGTATTATTGGATTTAAAAAAGACGGGACAAGGGTGGATGTTGAGGCACTTGATGTAGTGATACATTTTTAAAATTTATACAGGGAAAAGATCACGTTTGAGAGAAATATTCCCGCCAGGGTCAAATTTCACAACTGCTCACTTTGCTGTTAGTCATTGGTATGGAAATCACGATTTGCAAATATGCAAATGACTCTGCCTTCTATGAAATTGTGAAGGGCATGGCGACACCGAGAGAAATGCCAGAGAACTGGGTCCCTCATGATTAAGATCCGCATCCTTCCCCAGGTGAGTTAGTCTCTAGAGACTTTTCATCTTACTGATGCTTTCCTGGACTCTCATCGCGGGCAAATGACAAAAAGCATCCTGAAGTGGCTCTATGAGCAGACCGCATTTATTTATTTCAGGGACGTGTTTATTACCACAGCCTTGGCTACTGCAGGTGTTCAGATTTCCTCTTTGTCCTCTAATGGATCTCCTCTCAATGATTTACTGACAAACAATTCCTACTGAGGGGCATCTATGATTTATTCTAAGATACTCCCTTGCAGATCACAAAGGCGGAAGAAGAACCGGCCATTCATTGTGTGTTTTTCGAGACAGGAAAGCAATGAGCGTGTCCAACGGACTACTGGTGAGTTTGCCAATTAGTTTGTTAATTCAAACCTAAAGCAGAAACCACTCACACTATGTGCCGACATAATTAGTATCTCTCTCTTTCAGAGTATAATTGTTTCCTAGCACCCCAGAGAATTTCTTTATCCCAATACTGAGTGACCTTTACGCAAATGCAAGTCATGTGTGAGACAAGGGCCGGCTCTGAGCCCTGCATTAGAAGACTCACAAAACCTTTGTGCGAATTCGCCCATGCAACAAATAGAACAACGGCTGGTTTTTCCTTATAGAGCACCATCAGAAGAACCGTGTCAGCGTCAACCACACGCATGGTGAGCTTTCTGTGATCACAAACGCTAGGAATGTCTAATTAGCACCAAAGAGAATAATTCAAGCAGAGCGCATGACAGCTGATGAGTCCATTATGGATTCTTGGCTTTTATACTCAAATATAAAAAAAGAATTCCTGGTGAGAGTTTGAAGAAAAGCTTTCAGAGCTGAGAATGCTTACTCAATTCCAACTGAATGTCTGAATTTGAAGTGATTTTGAAATGAGGCAGCAAAAACCATGCAGAATTGGAATTTGAATTTAAGCAAAATAAATAAGTTTTAATTAGAAATTTTACAGGATTAGTTTACTTCTGAATTAAAATGTTTTGATAATTTACTCACCCCCATGTCATCTAAATGTTTATGTCTTCCTTTCTTCAGTCGAAAAGAAATTAAGGCTTTTGAGGAAAATGTTCCAAGATTTTTCTCCATATACTGTAGTAGACTTTAATGGGGATCAGCGGGTTTGAGCTCCAAAATGCAGTTTCAATGCAGCTTTAAAGGGCTCTACACGATCCCAGGAGGAATATGTCTTGTCTAGCAAAAAGGTTGGTCATTTTCTAAAAAAAATCAAATAAAATACAACGCGCGGTTAGTTCTTCATCCGTGTACTGTGTGTTTAAAAAGGTAGGGTAGAGTGAAAACTCCATCTCTATTTCTACTCCAACTTCAAAATCGCCTGACATCGTTTTATCATTTTTGCACAGAGCGTTTGACTTTCTTTGTTCTCTTTCAAACAATCGCTCGGTATCTCACTATGGGAAACGCCCCCAGGCGTGATAGACTATGGAAGCACCAATTACACCACGTCTGTCCGGAGGATAGACCAATCACAGCTCATACAAGGAGCCCACCCCTCTCCCTATATATACAGCTGTGATCCCCAAAAACGGCATTCTTGTTCTCTTCCCCGTGAGGACTTTCCATCAGCACCTAGGCTGCGCTGCTTCAGTTCCTAAACGTGCCGTCAAGGTCGACGTTGCCGAACGCAGTGTAGTCCAATAAATCTGTTACGGATTCTCTGCTCGTTACTGAGTTTTTATTTGCCTGGTTAGAAAATCTGTTGCGGATTTTCGGCTCGTCACTGAGCTCTTTGCATTACTGTTATTAGTGGTGTTTCCTATCCTAGCTAACGCGTTAAGGCGAGCTGAGTTTAGGAGATTTTGACTCACCATGTCGGTGTCCAAAGTCGCTGCGGAGAAGGGAAAGGAGGCCCCTTCGCGCTCATGTCCGGCAGCATGTGGATTTATGATCTCGGGCAGGGATCCGCATCCGATGTGTATCGCATGCATGGGCGTAAAGCATGCTCAGGCTGCGCTGGCGGATGCGGAAAGTTGCCCGCACTGTCGGGTAATGCCGGCCAGGATTCTAGAGAGAAGGCTTCGAGTGGCGGCATCTTCCAAAGACGATCCGGTTCTCTCCGCTGTCCCTCATTCCGTTAAGGGGACCCAACCTTCTCCCCCGCGTGATCTTTCTTCGTGGGGAGATATAATGGATTCGGAGTCTCCGGAGTTTGCACCGCTTTTCGACCAGCAGCTGCTGGCGGGCGGCGATGAGGTTGAGGGAGATGAAGAGGAGGATGAGGAGATGCTAGCTCGCCTCCTCCGAGACGAGCCGGATGATGAGGAAGATGATGCTATCCTGTCGGCAGCCCAAACATCCAGGCCAGTGAGTGTGCAAAGTGGCGATATGGCATCGACGGTGGGGGATTGCGACTTAGTTGAGGTCTGTAAGCGTGCAGCAGCTAAGCTTGACATCCCTTGGCCCGTAACTCCTGGGGATCCGGGAGTTAAACGTGATATCTATGACGGGAAAAGGCTCCCGTCCCGCCTTCCCACGGCAAAACAACTGCTCCCCGCTTTGCCGGCGTGCATAGCAGAGATGAAGCGCTCATGGGATAAACCTTTTTCTCATCGCGTGCCCGTCAAGGGCTATTCGTCTCTTGATGTGAGTGAAATGGAGGGGCTTGGGCTCTCTAACCCTCCCACGGTCGAGCAGTCAGTGGCCCACCACCTGCATCCGAACAGGCGGACCACTCTCTCATCGGCCAGCCCCTCCCTCCCTGGGAAAATGGAACGCTTTACCGCTTCCATGTACCAGAAGATTTATAAGTCATCTGCGTTAGCGGTGAGGGCATTGAATGTCACGTCCTTGTTGATGGCTTACCAAGCTGAATTATTGGAGGAGCTGGGCACGCAGCTCGATGCCGGCAATCCAAACCCGGCGGTCTGGGAGGAGATCTGCAACATTACAGATCTCAATCTGCGCACCTCACGTGGTGCGGTGCAAAGCAGCGGCCGTTCCATGGCTCTCGCTGTCGCGGGCGAGAGGTCGCTGTGGTTAAATCTGTCGAGTATTGGTGACAGGGAGAAACTGGATTTTCTTGACGCTCCTGTAGACTCGACTGGGCTGTTCGGCCCGGCCGTCGCGGCGATGAGACAGAGGTGCGACCTCCAGAAGAAGGAGGGTGAGGCGTTCGACATCTGTCTGCCTCGTAAAAGAGCTTTCCGTCCTCCCGTTCCCCCTCGGCCTGTTCCTCCGACACAGAACAGGAGGTTTTTGAATGCGTCCAGAACTGCAAAACCCCAGAGCACAGAGCAGCCAGCCCGCCCCCCTGCTGTTCCGAATGCTAAACCGTGGGGAAAGCAGTCATTCGCGGCAGCGGCCGCAAAGTCCAGGTCCGTTAACCCTTCCAGCAAAAAGAAGAGGGACACCTAGGACACAGGCTCCGCAGGGGAGGGACGGGCAGCACCTAGGGTTTTCTGCGATGTCCTCTCCCGAGTCCACCACGTCTGTTCTCCCACCCGCGAAGAAGCGGAGGATGTGGATTTTGGACGGAGAAACGGTTCTAAGTTGTGTTCAGGCCAGTTCAGTTTCCCCTCAACACACAAAGTTCCGTGGATTGCTGACAGCAATTCCACATGTTCAAGGGCTGAGAACGCAACCATCAAACAAATGTGGTGTGCGGAGTTCAAGCACAAGTTCACAAGTGTATTGTCACAAAGCACTTCAGCCCCTGGGTTCACAGTCAATAAAAACACCCCTGTCGCATCCAGGCTCAATGCCGAGGGCGCAGGGAGACAAAAACATGATAATATCAAAGAACCAAGAGATAATTCGGTCTCTGAGCCACACAGATCCTGGCCGTTTTTCTCTCTGTCCACTAGATGGCGCCAGCGCTCCATCTATGGAATCGGTTCATCCGAACCCTCTGGCTCTTCATCAGGAGGCATGGAGAGAGTGTTCTCCGCACCCGTGGGTCCTTACGACTGTAACCAGGGGTTACAGGCTTCAGTTCGCTGTAAAACCCCCTCCTTTCAACGGGGTTATAGCGTCTGCAGCAAACGGGGATTCAGCTCGGGTGTTAGAAGCGGAAATATCCTCCCTTCTAGAGAAAAGAGCTATAAGACGAGTTCCAGTGGGGGAAACTCAGAGGGGTTATTACTCCCGTTATTTTCTAATTCCAAAGAAAGACGGGGGACTGCGCCCGATACTGGATCTACGTGCTCTAAACAAGCACTTAAGGGAGTACAAATTCAGGATGCTCACAGTCGTGGCTCTCACTCGTTCAATCCGCCGGGGAGATTGGTTTGCCACGGTCGATCTCAAGGATGCGTACTTTCATATAAGCATCTATCCGGCGCACAGGAAATATCTCAGGTTTTCCTTTCAGAACGAAGTGTACGAATTTGTTACTCTCCCGTTCGGGCTCAGCCTCGCTCCACGGGTGTTCAGCAGATGCATAGAAGCAGCATTATCTCCTCTGAGACACAGGGGTCTCAGAATATCTGCTTATTTGGACGATTATCTGATCTGCGCTCATTCGAGGGAGCGCGCGGAGCGAGACATAGAGATGCTCACGTCTCATCTCACGAATCTGGGGTTCAGGATCAACTTTGCCAAAAGCCAGCTGATCCCGTCCCAGGAGATAGAGTATCTAGGCTTGCGAATAGACTCGGTGGAATATCGCGCTATGCTCTCGAAAAGGAGGATAATGGCGTTTTATCAGTGCCTAGCCCAGTTTCGCGTGGGAAACCTGGTCTCGTACAGGACCTGTCTCCGCCTTATGGGCATGATGGCTTCGTCTCTGTCTGTGGTTCCGCTGGGCTTGCTGAAAATGAGGAGCTTCCAGCATTGGGTTGCAGCGAAGCGTCTGTGCCCACGCCGGCACCTCGCACGCAGAGTGAAAATTACCACGGAGTGCGTGATGGCACTTCATCAGTGGAGAAACCCCTGTGTATTCCGGACAGGAATCTTGATGGGGAGCGTGTCTCTGAGAAAAGTAGTGACTACGGACGCATCCCTAATGGGATGGGGAGCTGTTTTTCAGGGCAGATCGGTAAACGGTCGTTGGACGCCTCAATTTCGCAGACTTCACATAAACATGCTGGAGTTAATGGCAGTCTTTCTAGCACTAAAACATTTTCGTCCATTCTTGGAGGGTTTTCATGTTCTAGTCAGGACAGACAACACAACAGTGGTGGCATATATCAATCGCCAAGGGGGAACGCGTTCGTTGCAACTGCACAATCTAGCACGCAAGCTGATTGTCTGGAGCGCAGCGCATTTCAGTTCGCTGCGCGCAACGCACGTCCCGGGAGTCCTGAATGTGGGAGCGGACCTCCTGTCGAGGGGCAACCTGTTATATGGAGAATGGGTACTCCACTCGCAGGTGGTGAATCAGATCTGGGAAATATACGGCAGGGCTGCCGTAGATCTATTCGCCTCGCGAGCAAACGCAAAATGTCCGCTGTATTTCTCTCTCAGAGACGAAAGTGCACCCTTGGGTGTGGATGCGCTGGCACACCCGTGGCCGAACGTGTTGCTATACGCGTTCCCACCACTGAGTCTAATTTCTCCCACCCTAGACAGAATAAGAGAAAACGGATTATCTCTCCTTCTGATAGCCCCTCATTGGCCAGGGAGGCTGTGGCTGGCAGAGATTGTCCAACTCCTTTGGGGAGAGCCCTGGCAACTCCCGTTGCGTCGGGACCTGCTGTCCCAAGCGGAGGGGCAAATTTTTCACCCCCATCCGGAACGGATGAATCTTTGGGTCTGGCCCGTGAAGGGTTGAATCTAAACGCACTCGGACTTCCCCAGGAGGTCATAAATACTATACAGAGTGCTAGAGCTCCATCAACGCGCTCGCTGTATGATTTGAAATGGCGGGTCTTTGATGACTGGTGCACTCGTAAAGGAGTTATTCCTTTTCAGTGTGCGGTGAGTGAGGTTCTCTGTTTTTTGCAAAGCTTACTGAACAATGGGAGAGCGTTCTCTACCATTAAGGTTTACCTGGCGGCAATTTCAGCCTGTCATGTGGGCTTCGAAGGAGTTTCAGTGGGCCGGCACCCTCTTATAGGCCGTTTTATGAAGGGGGTGAGGCGTTTGAGACCAGTGTCGAAGCGACTGGTCCCATCATGGGATTTGTCTATGGTCTTGAATGCTTTGACTCAGACCCCGTTTGAGCCTCTGGAGAGTGTTCATATTAAGTTCCTATCATTGAAAACGGTCTTACTACTTGCTTTAGCCTCAGCTAAGCGAGTGGGGGAGTTACATGCCTTGTCGGTTCATCAAACATGTCTAAAATTTAGTCCGGATGACAGCAAAGTTACACTGCTGCCAAACCCAGCTTTTGTTCCCAAAGTCAGTGATTCAGCTTATAACTGCTCTGCTTTGGAGTTACGTGCTTTCTACCCTCCTCCATTTTCTTCAGAGGAGGAGAGGAAATTGCACACTTTGTGTCCTGTACGAGCGTTACGCTTTTATGTAAACAGGACACAGTCGTTCAGGAAAAATGATCAATTATTGGTTTCATGGGCCACTCATTGTAAGGGTAAGCCGATCTCCTCGCAGCGCCTCTCCCATTGGATGGTCGAGGCGATCGAACTAGCCTATACATCTATGGGTCTTCAGGCCCCAGAGGGCCTTCATGCACATTCCACACGAGGTATTTCTACCTCATGGGCCCTGTTCAAGGGGATTTCAGTGGGAGATATTTGTGCGGCGGCTAGTTGGGCTTCACCCCATACATTTATCAGATTTTACCGTCTTGATGTCACTGCGCCTTCATTGGCTCATGCAGTTCTTAGAGTTGGCTCTTTGGAGGACTAAAGTCTTGTCTTCCCTTTTCGAGTCTGTTCAGGCGGCTTCGGAAAGCATGCGTTACGGGAGTTGGCTATATCATTCCCATAGTGAGATACCGAGCGATTGTTTGAAAGAGAACATTAGGTTACTTGCGTAACCCCGGTTCTCTGAGAACAGAGCGAGGTATCTCACCAGGCTTCCCTTCTCGCATAACACGGGGGAAGAGCGTGCTTAGAATGCCGTTTTTGGGGATCACAGCTGTATATATAGGGAGAGGGGTGGGCTCCTTGTATGAGCTGTGATTGGTCTATCCTCCGGACAGACGTGGTGTAATTGGTGCTTCCATAGTCTATCACGCCTGGGGGCGTTTCCCATAGTGAGATACCTCGCTCTGTTCTCAGAGAACCGGGGTTACGCAAGTAACCTAATGTTTTCTTTGTTCGCTTTGTAAACACTGGGTCGGTACTTCACTACCTTTCCAAAGTGACTATATGCGTGAAGTCACGGACCAGCATTTGTCGTTAAATAGTATATATTTCGCTAGATAAGACCCATATTCCTCGACTGGGATCGTGTAGAGCCCTTTAAAGCTGCATTGAAACTTGTAATTTGGACAAATTTGTAATTTGGATCCCCACTGAAGTCCAATTTTTTCTCAACTGAAGAAAGGAAGACAAACATCTTGGATGACATGGGGGTTAGTAAATTATCAGGAAATTCTGGAGTAAACTAATTCTTTAAGGATTAGTAAAATCCCAGATCATTTATAAATGTGAACTTATTTAGAATTTATGCAGAATAATTTGTATAATATTTAGAAAAAAGCACATAAACTTTCACAGAACTCATTTATTATTGCATAATGCCATTTCTTCAGTATACCACTTTCTGTAATTCACATAAAAATTTTGGTTACACATTATTTAGATGGTTCCCTGTAGACATTCTGATGTCTATAAGTAACTGTGCAACTACATGCAAACTAACTCTCATTAGAGTGTTGGTAGACTGTTAGGTTAGGGTAAAATAAGTTATCATGTTCCTTCAAAGTTACTTATAGTCAATGGAATATCTAAAGGGGGCCATCAAATAAAGTGTTAACCTAATTTCAATTCCACTGTAAACCCTCAAGTTAAGTCTTAACAAGGATGTTTGTATAAAATGAAGTCAAATTGCTGAGATCTTGAGAGATATTTTTTTACAGACAAAATATTAAGAGAGACCCACCTTTTGTAATTATCTACCAATCAGTGCATTAGTTCTCTTGTTGCCATGCAGAACTGCTCACATTAAATAAAGACCAGAGTGAGTTATATATATATATAAATTAGGATTTTGAGTTGACAACACTTAAAATCTTAAAGGAGAAGTTCACTTTCACAACAAAAATTTACAGATAATTTACTCACCCACTTGTCATCCAAGATGTCTTTCTTTCCTCATCATAAAGAAATTATGTTTTTTGAGGAAAACATTTCAGGATTTTTCTCCATATAGACTTCTATGGTACCCAGGAGTTTGAACTTCCAAAATGCAGTTTAAATGCAGCTTCAAGGGGCTCTAAAAGATCCAAGCCGAGGAAGAAGGATCTTATCTAGCGAAAGGATTGGTTATTTTAAAAAATAATTTACTTGTCTTGTCTAGCTCTGTGTGAACTCTGTATATTCCAGTTCAAGGTAGTTAGGGTAGGATCCGTGTAACGGTTTGCAGTTCTTTGTTCAATTTGCACCATCAAAATTAAACAGATAAAAATTGGCTTCAAACTTTCATTTTTTCGTTTTTTTTTTTTTTTTCAAATACCTCACCAACAGATATTTGTCTCTGTTTAATTTTCTGTTCTACAAGTTTAGGTTGTAGCATCCGAATAAGATTTTTAACACGTAAAACATGAGTCATTATTCTGATTTTGCGCTCGCGGTTGGTCCGTACCATTACCGCCGGAGGAGGAGACTGGGTGGCTGGATTAGCCTATACAGCCAGAGCGCTGCCGCTTTATGTATTGGAATGAGGTTCATGGATTTGACCATGCAATAATTTAATGGATAGGCCTACTTCAGAACTAGTGGTGTAGTGCAGGGTATACGGCGTATACCCACTTTATCAGTGGCCTTTCCATATATCCACTTCTAAGTCACTCAGATGCACATGATTCAGTAGTGTCCTGCATTAGCCAAAAATCATGACAGTGCACCACATGAATAGCTAATTCTGCGCCCGCTCCGACCACTCTACGCGTGTTCATAGTACGAAAGAGCATGTCAGGGGCAGAGCCATTGAGAGATCTCTATACGGCTCTGGTTAGGGGAGGCGCGTAAAATAATAATTATTATCGATTACTAATTTGGATCAGTATATTGCAACGAAAACATTACCTTAACAATGAAAAGAAGCAGTTTTTTTACTGTTGGAAATTTCTTAAACCAGCTAGTGAATAATTTATACCGAGGGATAAATTATGCGTATACTACCCATTGGTCAGAACTCAGTAACATTAAGGCGCGTTTTCATTAAGCGTATTTTCAATTCGCAGTTTCAATTTGCGCAATTTAAAGGGTAATCTAAAGGCAGCTAGAAACGCAAAAATGTATAAAATTTTGCCAAAGTTTTACGCAAATATGTAATGGAAATGTGCATTGTGCGTGTTTACAGCCACATTTAAAGTTATTTTTAGTTTCGATATTCGCTGGATTACATTCGCTTGCCACTGTTCAAAGATATCACTATCAGGATTAGTTTTAATAATATGCAACCAATTTATATAAACATGAAAAATTATTTCAAAATTGCCCACGTGTATTGTAGCAGTAAATTTAAACCGGAGACAGCTTTGACGCGCTTTCGCAGCGCTTGATGTGTAAGGGACCGTCTGACAATTCCGTCGACTGGGTTAAAACGTCTAAGTATTTTAATTAAAATGACTTTTAACATTGAAAAAGCACGTTGTTAAACTGTAAAGCTTGTAAGAAAGAAGTACAAACAGCAAACAGTTTTTATGTTCCAGTGGTTGTACGATGTTCCTAGTGGCCAGAAGATTTTGCCAATAGCTCATTTACTGTGTGAACGGTACACAAATAATTTTTTAGAAAATGTAGTTTACCAAAGAGTTTTTCATGCTCCAAATGTAGTATATTCCTACTTACATGACTGACCTACTACAGGTGAGATTTTGTCAATATCTCTCTTAAATTGTCGTCTGTACATACAGTATATGAAAAACTTACAGTAAATTACCAGTGGGTTTTTTATGTTCCAAATGTTGTAGTATGTTTATAGTGACTAGACAGACTTAGTATAGGTGGTATTTTGCCAATAGCTCCCTTACTGTATGTACAGTGTTCAAACATTATCATAAAAACCGACTATACACTCCCAAAATATTTTTTTTTCATGTTCTAGGTTGTAGTATGTTCCTAGTGGCAAGATTAACTTACTACATGTGAGATTTTGCCAATATCTTCCTTCATATATACGGTTTTCTTTCATGTTGCAAAGGTTGTAATATTTTGCAGTTACAAAACTGACTTATGAAAGGTGAAATTTTGCTGAAACCTCCCTTCATATGTGTGAAGTACACAATTACCTTTGGAACATGATAAAACCTTTTTGGTAAATTACAGTAATTATTTCTTGAAAATATTTGTATACTGTACTTACAGTAAGGGAGATATTGACAAAGTCTCACCTGTAGCCCAAGCCATTCTGGCTGCTAGTAACTTATTACAACCTTTGGAACATGTAAAAAAAACTTTTGGTAAGTTACTGTACTTAAAAAAATGTGTCTGCTGTATAAACAGTAAAGGAGACTTGGGCAAAATTTCACTATTAGTAAATAAGTCTTGTAACCAGGAATGTACTACAACATTTGGAACATTAAAAACCTTTTGGTGCATTACAGTATTTTTTTTTAAATAAAAATGTTGTGCGCATACAGTGAAGGAGATATTGGCAAAATCTCACCTGTAGTAAGTCAGTCTGGAGTTGGACACCTACAGCCTTTATGAACAGCCTTCTATGTATTTACAGTAGATTTTAGTGTACATATATGAAGGAAGGTATTGGCAAAATCGCACCTGTTGTAAATCATTATAAGTATTAAAAGCTTTATGGTTTAACAATGTGTTTTTTCAATGTTAAAAGTCATTTTAATTAAAATGCAATGGATGTTGTAATCCAGTCGGTGGATTTGTCAGATGGTCCCTTACACCCTTTCACATCAAGTGCTGCGATAGCGCATCAAAGCTTTCTCCAGTTTAAGTTTGCAATACAACAGTTTTAAAATATTTTTTCATGTCTATATAATTGTTAAAACTAATCGTGATAGTGATATATTTGAACAGTGGCAAATGAAAGCAATACGGCGAATATCGAAACTAAAACTAACTTTACCACACTATCATACAGACAATCTGTGGCTGTTAACGCAGTCACAGTTACTGGGTTCTGATTTAGACAGTAAATTATACTATACACAAAGCAGCAGCGCTCTGGCTGTAGGCTAATCCAGCCACCCCGTCTCCTCCCCCGGCGGTAATCGTACGGACTATGGCTCTGGTACGGACCAACCGCGAGCGCAAAACACACAAAAAATGGAAAATCAGAATAATGAGTTATGTTTTATGTTTGTTAAAAAATCGTATACTGATGCCACAACCTAAAATTGTAGAACAGAAAATTAAACAGAGAGACAATGATCCGTTTTTGAAGTATATGTAAAAAACGAAAAAATGAAAGTTTGAAGCCAATATTTATCTGTTTAATTTTGATGGTGCAAATTGAACAAAGAACTGCAAACCATTACACGGACCAGGGTAGGTCGAAAAATTCTCGTATTCTCATTCTCTTATTTTCTTCTCCAACTTCAAAATCTTCCTACATCTCTGTTTTACCTTTTTTTGTAAAGGGCGTTTGATCATCTTGCATGTTCAATTTGTAAACACTAGGCCAGTACCTTCTGCAGCGATGTAGAACGATATTGAAGTTGGAGGAGGTGGTATGGGAAATGAGATGGGCGTTTTTTGACATACCCTTATTCTCTTGAACATGAACATTTGAGGTTAGAAAATATAGAAATAATTTTTTTTTTTTGAAAATAATGGCTGTTTCGCTAGATAAGACACTTCATCGGCTGGGAACATTTAGAGCCCTTTGAAACTACATTTGAACTGCATTTTGAAAGTTCAAACTCGGGGGCACCATAGAAGTCCATATGGAGAGAAATTCTGAAATGTTTTCCTCAAAAAACTATTTCTTTACTTGGATCTTGGATGACAAGGGGGTATGTTATCTATACAGTCTTTTTCTGGAAGTGAACTTCTCCTTTAAGTTTACATATTAGGTCCAATTAAACTAAAATTACAACCCAGGAATTACAACAGAGGAAGACATTTTTTTATTTTGTTCAACCCTGACAGAAGACAAAAGCAGTATATCAGTATAAACACTGCATTAAATAGAAATAGATCCAGTTATATGACAAATATTGAAGGGCAAAGCAAAAACAGGCTGAGCAAACACCCAAACAGACCTCTTTATTTAAGTTAACTTACTGATTGACAGCTCTAGTGTATGAATTATTATCAGTATACAGCACATTACCTGGAGCTCTACCCTTTCCGATTAAGTCAAAGCTGGCGGTAAAATATCAATCACCTCCAAACAAACACTATTAGTAAGCAGCGTAATGGAAAGCTAACACAGCGATGTGTGATGTGTGAGTGTGTATCTGTCTGTCTGTGTATGTTATTACTGGTCATAATTTGTGTGTGTGATAACTCCCTCATCCCCGAGAATGTCGATTTGAGATTGCTCGCCATTGTTTGCTCGCCTCTAGTGATCTGCTTTTAAATTGACTCGGTTTGCCACATGACCTGGGTCGACCTTTTGTCTTTCCTAAGTAGGAAATTCAAGAAAAACGTTGAATTATCTATAACATTCACTGCTGTTTCTTGAACCCGTGAGAAAATATACAAACCGTGTGACTTATCGACACAGGGGGCTGATTTGTTTGCAAAAACATCCCAGCGTTTCATCACCATTGATTGATGTTGCGGTTTATGTTGACGATTATGAAGGCAACACCCCTAGGACATTCAATTACATGTTTATGTGTGTAATATTGATTTTAATACTAAATCAATTACTCATTTTCTATGATTGACATCTAGTGTGCCTCTGTGTGCAGCTGGCGCCGATGAAGTCATGCGTAATCTGAGAGCACAGACAAAATATAGCATATTGCACCATGCTTTGTGATATATATATATATATTTTTTTTTTTATTTCATGCGACAGAGGTGTAGTCTAGGCTATCTTCCCTCGGCACAACCGTCACCACCTCTATTACCCTGTGCTGTCAGGGTCAACAGTCAAAGGCACCTCTGTTCATTCCTCTGTGCCACCATAGCCCCCCATTATGTGTTGCTGGGACCCAGTTTCGGTCCAGGCCATTTGTCACGTCCAACGAATAACCCACAATCACTTAAAGTCAAAAGAGGCATTGTGCATGGTTGGTTAGAAGTGACCGTCAATGGAACTTTCTGGAATGGTGTTCAGTGGAACAGGGTTTTGATTCCATATCTGTTCGACTTCCTTCTCAAACTCCTTTTCGTTTTAAGAAGAAATGAGTGCTTCGAGCATGTACTTATGCGCTTTGTCAATGCATAGACTGAGCTCTAAGTAATCATTGCGGTGTTGACCTTGGTGCATTATTGAATTTTTCAGGTAAACATGACATATAAGTGCAGTCTGTCAACGTGACCTTTTTAAAAGATTTGTTTTTCAGTTTATTTTCAAAAGCATTGGTGTTATGCCAAGAAAAACAGCCGGAATAAAATCACTATTTTGTATCAATAAGCCAATAAAATACCCACAGACCAACAGAAATTCATTTTAATTAAAGATGCACCAATGTTAACATTCAATCCAACGCTTATAGGGTGATAATTATTTATTATTTAATTATCATTATATGGCCAATAACTGATTAATCACCAACGCTACAATTTTATAATAAATTAAAGAATTATTAAAAATAAAACATTATAAACTAAAATCAGTGTGCTATAAATGATTTTAGGCATCACAACATTTAAATGTACACTACCAGTCAAAAGTTTTTGAACAGTAAGATTTTTAATGTTTTTTATAGAAGTTTCTTCTCACCAAGTCTGCATTTATTTGATCCAAAGTACAGCAAAAAAACAGTAACATTTTGAAATGTTTTTACTATTAAAAAAATAACAGTTTTCTATTTGAATATATTTTAAAATGTAATTTATTCCTGTGATTTCAAAGATGAATTTTTAGTATCATTGCTCCAGTCACATTATCCTTCAGAAATAATTTTAATATTCGGATTAAAAAATTATTATTATTATTATTATTATGTTGAAAACAGCTGGGTAGGTTTTTTTCAGGTTACTTTGATGAATAGAAAGTTCAGAATAACAGCATTTATCTGAAATAGAAATATTTTCTAACATTATAAATGTCTTTATCATCACTTTTGATAAATTTAAAGTATCCTTGTTAAATAAAAGTATTCATTTCTATATTTCTATTATTAATTTCTATAAATAATTCTTTAATAAAAAATAAAAAAAATCCTGAACAGCAAATCAGCATATTAGAATAATTTCTGAAGGATCGTGTGACTGGAGTAATGATGCTGAAAAATTAGCTTTTATCACAAAAGATAAAAGAAAGCAGTTATTTTAAATAGTAAAAATATTACTGCTTTTGCTTTATTTTGGATCAAATAAAAGGAAGGCTTGGTGAGCAGAAGAGACTTCTTTTAAAAAACATAAAAAAATCTTACTGTCCAAAAACTTTTGACTGGTAGTGTACAGTATAAAAAAATGCTAAATTATCAGTGCTTTTAAATTATTCATATTAGACTTCAAACAAAAAACTGAATTAAATGTTAGATGACAGCATTAAATATGTAATATATTTAATATATATAATATTTTTATATATAATAATATATTTTATAATATCAAACAATACCAATAAATAAATATAATCTCTAGAATAATAATAATAGAATAGAATAATACTAATACTAATAATACATTACAAATATTACATAATTAATTAAATAATTCAATGTATATTACAAATATACAGAATAATATATTCTGTAAATATTTTAAAATATATTGAATAATGCATAGGGAAATGCCACTTTCAATATATTGAAAATACATTGAATATTGACTTATATATTGTAATTAATGTCATTTTTCCTTCCAATAACTCTTAATCAATAACACGTTATAAATGTCAAATCTCACTTCCCTGTTGCCATGACTTTAACAAGAGCAACATTCTTAATATGTTTTCAGTAAACACTTTATTCTTATATACCATTATGCTCATTTTCATACATGAAATGTGTAGCTACCTGTGCAAACAATAAAGTGAGATTTATAAATACGTGTTCAGCTTTATGTCAACCCATGTGTTAACTCATAAAAGAGAAATTAATTATTGTTAACATTTTTGGTCATAATTTTGATATATTTTTAAGATGGAAAAAAGCCATTTTACAAATGGTAAAAAATGTTTTTCAAAAGAAAAGAATGCTATCAAATATCACACCTAGGTTCCAAACTGATGACAAAGATTTGACAGAGCAGTCATTAAGTGTCAGACAGTGTTCTAGGTTATTACATGCAAAGGTTTTTGGTTCAATGACTTTTTCAGAATTTAGCAGTACACTCTTAAAGGATAACTATTGCCAAAATGCAACCTGGGTTTTTTTTTTTTTTTTTTTTTTTACTGTAAATGAGACATATATCTAAAAGCATAATTACGAAAAAACAAGCCATTTTTGAGATTGACCGTGATTTCGTTTTGTTTTCAATGGCTGGTGAATGGGAATACAATGGGGCATATATTTGAGCGCATCAAAATCGATATTTTTACAACACTAAGGCGGCTCGACACACCATGAAACTTTGCTCGAAGTATCGCCTGGGTCTCTACACATGAACTCGAGCATTGAGAACATTGTTTGTGTACACAGAGTTTACTAAAAAGAAAGTTTTTGAACAACTCACTTTCACTGTTTGAGTTTCCGCTCACGGCCGTCTTGCCAGTCAAGAGGTGTCGATCTCCGAATGCGAGGATGGATAGCTCCTAAAGCATATTTCCAGTGTTGGGCAGTAGCGTGGCTACAAGTAACGTTAGTGACGCTACTAGCTTAACTACATTTCTCAGTAGCGTGGTGGTAGCGTCGCTGTTTTCTAAATCAAACAGCTTTTCAGTAGCTAAGTTATTATTTTGATCAAGTAGAGCGGTAGCGTCAACAAAAGCTACAAGCTATATATTTTCTATACTTCAAGCTCAAATCGGAAATATAACTGCTACGGATCACTGATCCTGGGTCAGTAAGCGACGTCACTGCCACTAAACCTCGTGACGCCATTGGCTCATTAAACTGTCAGTCAAACCGTATTATTCCTCCCGAGTCCCGCCTCTCTCGTGAATGAAGTGCGGCGCGCAATTTGAAGCATCTCAGCGTGTTTGCAGACTTGAGGTAAATAAAGAAGTGTTGATTGAAATGTACATGTTTTCTGTATTTATAACACAGCACTGTATTTATAAAGGCTAATGTTTTTTTGCCATTCGAGGAGATGAGAAGAGTGTCTTAGTCTAGCACTTGCTGTCGAGACAACCAAATTGCTTATGTGAAGCACTGAATCTTTATATTTTAGCTAAATGTCAGAAAAAAACTGAGCGCCCACATAGCAACAGAAAACTGTATAATCTGCAATGCAAAACGTAGTATTATAACTAGTGATGGGCGCCTTGATTTTAGTCTTTGAGGCAGGCTGGTGCTCTGGGAAGATCTCAAACCTCAGAAGTACGAGATGGGCAGAGGGTGGGTGTCAAATTCATGGCGAAAGGCAAAATGTTTCGGTTCGTTCTTAGCAAAAACAAACAAACAAAAAACGACCAGGTTCCATAGCAAAATAAGAATGAAACCGTGTTCTAGTCTAAACGAATAATAATAATCTTTGCTAATATTCTTGATACTTCAAACTGCTTTGGACTTTGCAGTATCGAATTATGCCTTTACTATGACCAAAATGACAGAATATGATATTCAGCTGTTTGATCGCGCATTTGAAAAATAAAACACAGTCACCCAAAAGTTACATTAGTCAATTTAAATGTGTATTAGGTGCAGTTCTGAATCCAGATCTAAATCCAGTCCTGTACATGATACTGATTTTTGTTGCTAAATTGGTTTGGAAGAGTGGTTGAATAAACAATTAAACTGAACTTGTATGCCTGTATGACTGACAATTTAATTGATCACTGAGAGAGCACTGACTTGGTATGATGTTGGTTCAAAAGAAAAATGAAATAAAAAAAAAAATAGCTTAGATGTAGTGAACTACTTTTGCCATGATGCTGTAGCTTAGCTTGCTACATTACCCAAGGCTGTAGCTTTAGTGTAGTTAAGCTTCATTTAATGAAGAGTAACTGTTAGCTTAGCTCACTACGTTTTCCAAGTAGCTTGCCCAACACTGCATATTTCCAAATAAATGCACGGCTAATTCGTTGTTTTGTCGCAAGTGAAAAACAATATTAACCTTCTAGATGTAAAAAGAGCCTCATATAAGCCCAATATATCCTATGGAGTCCATTCATTCGCATTCGGAGATCGACACCTCTTGACTGGCAAGACGGCTGCGAGCGGAAACCCAAACAGTGTAAGTGAGTTGTTCAAAACCTTTCTTTTTAGTAAACTCTGTGTACACAAACAATGTTCTCAATGCTGGAGTTCATGTGTAGAGACCCGGGCGATACTTCGAGCAAAGTTTCATGGTGTGTCGAGCCTTCTTAGTGTTGTAAAAATATCGATTTTGATGCTCTCAAATTTATGCCCCTAGTACTCCCATTCACCAGCCATTGAAAACAAAACGAAATCACGGTCAATCTCAAAAACGGCTCGTTTATCGTAATTATGCTTTTAGATACATGTTTGTCTCGTTTACAGTAAAAAAAAACAGCCAAGGTTGCATTTTGGCAATAGTTATCCTTTAAAAATAAAGGTGCTTTAAAAGGTTCTTCACAGCGATGCCATAGAAGAACCATTTTGGTTCCACAAAGGACCAAATAGTCAAAGGTTCTTTAAAGAACCATCTCTTTCTTACCTTTTTATAATTTGAAGAATGTTCTTTCGCCACAAAGAACCTTTTGTGAAACAGATATTTGGACAAAAAAGGTCCTTTTATGGCATTGTGAAGCCCCTTTATTTTTAAGAGTGCAGGAAATTACTAGTCATCCAGTGTTTTATATCAACTAGGCATTCTTTTAGTTTTGCAAATTGGTGTTTCATTGGGCCGCAAAGAAATATAGAGCTGAGTATCATCAGCATAACAGTGAAAGCTAAAACCATGTTTTCTCATTATATCTCCCAAGGGTAACATGTAAAGTGTGAAAAGCAGCGGTCCTAGTACTGAGCCTTGTGGTACTCCATACTGTACTTGTGATTTTTATGATACCTCTTCATTCACTGCTACGAATTCAGAGAAGTAAAATTGTAGATAAGAAAAATATAGTGCATGCAAATATTGCAGTATAATAAAAAATAAGCACTAGTTTCCCCATAAATGGAAATGTTTCTCGCATTAAATTTTCCATTATATTCACATTTATTTTTCCTTTGTATGGAATGACACCAGTATATACATCTCTAATATTATTAATTGGAGTGCCACTAGTTGATTTCACTTAAAATCACAAATATTAAAATAACCCAAATATTGACATCTGAATCTGACCGTATGCTCTGAAGTTATGACACCCGCATAACAAATAAAATAAATATTTGAGATGCAAGCGCACACACAAGGCGAGAGCCAGATTAAGATGCTGCAGACATCAAAGCCTGCATGAAAGGCTGCCTAATTCTTTATCATCACGTTACAACAAGGGAAAGACAGATGCATGCAGAGCTGTTCTATCAGTCAGGTGATTACCTCTCCCTGAGGAATACACCGCTGTCATACACAACCACTGTATGACTGCAAGATGCAATTAAGACCACCACAGGGTTCTCCGACTGTCATTCACTGAAAACTACACCACATACACCTATATTTTTATACACACAATGACAGTTTGATTTTGATTAGTAATCACAAACATATACCTGGCAAACCTATTCTACATCTTACAACTGGTAAAATATAAAATAGGACACAAAAGGAAAAAAAATGTAAATGGTAAATCTATTTATGTTTAACAACTGCAATTTGAGATGATAAGGACGGAAGCAACTGTGGAAGGATTTGTAGCTGTATGTTTGGTTTAAGGATACAGCAGAAATTGACAGGCTGTCAGTTTCCACACTGTTAAAGGGCTTCAGCAGTCAGTGAAGTGACAGCAAAGAACAGACTGCATTTGTATTCAGCCAAAGTTTAAGCTACATAATTGGTTGGCTCTGTAGTGAACTTCTGGATCCCATGGGACATGATATCTCTCCCAGACTCACAAACTACCACTTCACCGCAGTGGACATGGGAGAATAAAGACAAATTTGGATTCTTGTTTAGACACCGTATTACCCAGTTCTTTAAGGTCAATTTAAGGCCATATTCAAAGACTGCTAAAGGGGGAATATTAAAATGCAGTGTTTGAATGTAAAGAATTATTAAGTTGGCTTGAAAAGGCCAACTTACTGAAATGTGATTTAAGCTGCTTCTTCTTCTTCTGAGCCTAAATTTTAAAATGTATCTTCTCAAATGTATCTTCTCATTGAGCTTTCAAGCTCCTAAGACTGGTCTAACTTGGGTTGCCAGACTATCAAAACTACCAAAAATCCCATACACTTTCATTGAGGGATCAAATTTTTTTGTACATTAAGTCTTGGTGTCTATTGCTATAGCAAAGACTAACAACTCCCTACTGAAAGAAAAAAAAAAAAAACGGCTAAAACCAGCCTTAGCTAGTCTCCCAGGCTGGTTTTAAAGTGGTTTTGACCCCTTTTTTTAGCTGGACAGGCTGGTCTTAGGGAAAAAAAAAACATGCTAATCATACTAATTACATACTAGAAACATGTTAAGACCATGCTAGCAACATACTAATCGAGCTAGAAACATGATAGCAACAGGCTAATCAACCTACAAACATATAAACATGCTAATCATGTTAGAAACATGCTATTCATGCTAAAAACATGTTAACAACATGTTAAGTCAGTTTATCAATGTGCTAAATCATGTTAGCAACATCTATCTAATCTATTTATCTAAACTTTCAAACTTCAAGCTTTAACTGCTCCAAACTTTCAGGCTAGGCTTTCTCGAGTCAACTTCAATGTTTGTTCTCAAACTTTACTCATCTATATATTATTTAGACTGGCTAATTGTGGAAGCCATGGCAATTATAATCTTATTTTACCAAAATTTTTTTACTAAAAAAGTTATAATATAAAACACTTTGCTAAACTGAATATATAAAATTACATTAAATGATCCCAGATAGCACACGTACATCTGTAAGATGTCTGTTGAAGATCTCTTGATCTGCAAAGCATCTGCTGTGTACAAATGTCTGGCAGACGTCTGTAAAATGTCAGCTGTACACACATTCTAATTCATAAACATCTTAAAGGAACACTCCACTTTTTTTGGAAATAGGCTCATTCTCCAACTCCCCCCGAGTTAATGAGTTGACTTTTACCGTTTTGAAATCCATTCAGCCATTCTCCTGTTCTGGCGATATCACTTTTAGCATAGCTTAGCATAGATCGTGATATTACTGCACCTGCTTCAGCCATGTTACGGCAGCAAACTTCCATGACTATTACGCCAGAATGGAAGTGAAGTTCCTAATCTTATCGGCCTAGAAAATTGCAGCTTTACATTTTCCGCCGGTCTTAGTACACAATATAACTACAGAAGAGTTTTTTAAATAGGACAAATATCGAAACTCCAAGGCTATTGGTCTAATAGGATTCAATGATCTATGCTAAGCTATGGTAAAAGTGATATCGCCAGAACAGGAGAACGGCTGAATGGATTTCAAAACGGTAAAACTCAACTTATTAACTCGGGGGGGGAGTTGGAGAATGAGCCCATTTCCAAAAAAAGTCGAGTGTTCCTTTAAAAGACATCTGATGGATGTCTATTTGACATCTGATAGGAAACGTCCTAGAAGCCAAATCTAGTATCTTGCAATGTCTGTAATCCATAATAACACTTCCTCTAGTAAATAAGTCCATCATGTGTTGTCCTCTCACATCAAAATGCTCTGATATTTGTTTGGAACTGTTTTGGACTGATTTAACTTATAAACACTGCTTGGTCTGTGCCTATTTCTCTAAGTAGATGACTGTTTCACTAGTAAAAAGCAATATGCAATGTATATAATAATAAGCAATAATTTCACTGATGAATTTGTTTACAAACCGTTTTTCACTTTACAAGACGTTAATTGATGAACTGGAGTCATGTGGATTAATTGTGGATTACTGCGATGTTTTTTTATCAGCTGTTTGGACTCTCTGATGGCACCCATTCACTGCAGATGATCCATTGGTGAGCAACTGATGGTGTTTTGGTTTTGTTCACCCTTTAAAATAAACAATAAATCATTTTTCATAAGCTACACAGAGGTCATGACTTCATCTTTAATAATAGGCAATTAAACTATAAGCACTCCTGCAATCCTAAGATGTTTCTTACTGCGGGAAACAGTCATTGAGATGTTCTGGGAAGCGATGTGCTTTGACTGGGAAAGAGGTGAATTATGCTGCAGGTGTTTCAAGTCCCACAATATTCCACTGTGGTCTGTCAAATTTCACCATTAGTTGCCGTCATATTCGAATGCCTTAAGGTCAGGACTACTCTGTCAGCTGGATTTATCACATTTCAAACCCATCTAGATATATCATCCGACATTCCTCCAGGAAATTTAACATCATGGCAATCCATTATTTTTGTGCTCAATCTACATCACTCTAGTTTTTCGTCAGCCACTCGTCCGCCTTTAGAGGAGTGCCGTACACCAAACTTCCTCCACGCGGTAAGTCTAGCTCAGCCAGCGCATAATGACCTCCTCTGGGAGCTGGGCATCTGTCCGTAATGCCTGGCTGTTTGCTCTAATAGGAGTTTGTCATTCTGTGTGTTAACACTAACAGCTCTGACACCCTATAATGCGCAGTCCACCTCTTCTTTAAACCTTATGATTGGTCTACGGGATCCAGATGAAGAGATGTCATTACATGCAATCTTGCTCCATCAGAGGCTCTCTTTCAGCATGCGGATAAGAGGACCGTGCTTCCAAATTGCAAGGTGGATGGAAAATTAGACAGTGGAGGGAGAAAAAAGAATAAACACTTGAAAAAACGTTGCATTTTTGTTATTCATGGAAAACATGAAAAGATGCAGTGTTCATTTATCTCAACAGATCTCAAAACTAAAACATCACATCTACTGAAAGCTTTCATGGAAGACCTCCAATTTATTTAGTCCACTGTTTTATATATATCAGTCATTGCAAAGACTAATGACTAAAACTTTGACACAGCGGTCAAGCACATCTCAGCTGATTAAAGATGAATCCAACAAAGTAAAAAGCATTATTAGTCTCAAGGCTCTTTTGAAAGTTGCTGTCAGATATCCTTTAAAAGACTGGAAATACCAAAATGAATGAAGATCCATTAAGATGAACTAATGAGTCTTCCGACCCTTGATAAATAATCAAGAAAGCATCACGTTTGTTTTTTTCCATCAAATTGTTAACTTTACTCTCTGTTAATAGTTCATGCTTTAATTATATCTTATCGCAAGAGGTTTTCAACTCGGACGACTTGTGCTTGACCTGATTCTGTGGGTAATTAGCAGTTTCTCTGAACGCTGTTTATGGGGTTGTTGAACAGGGATGTACTCCCAGTGCTATATGCTGTAGCTCATCTCTTAAGTCCTCACAACAATAGTGAACAGCATTATGAATATGCAAAGGAGCAGGTCCCCTCCAGGCCTAATAAACGGAAGCAGTGAGCTCCTATGATTAGATTTCCTCCTCCCTATTGTGGGGGAGTCAGCGGAGGCATGATCTGAGTCTTAAGAACAACAATTAAACGAATAGATGAAATAGTCAATTTGAACTGAAGGACAATATTTTTATCATTTTAATATTGAGATAATACTCTGTCAGAATTATCTAGAGACACTCCAAAAAGCACTGTGCATATTTGCAGATGCATCATCGTTTAAGGCCATCCTTTTAGTGTTTGTCCAATCTACAATTTAAAGTCAACTTCAATTACTGATTCGGAGGCCAGTTTATGTTTAGGATAAAAGTGAAACAGGATATTCAGAGTGGGAATTGATCAAATCAGTTTGCTAAAACAATACCTGTTTGGCTATTGGATAACCAATAACCCATATGGCAGTAGGAAAGGGAGATTATTTTAGAGAAAGGGTTATTACATTTCTGTCAAACAATATAAAGACTTTTTTTAATGACGAACTGCTGAATAATTTACAATAAGACCTGAAACTGATTGATCGAAAGAATCATTTACTTAACAAAGACAATTCTGTCATTTATTCAACCTCATGTTGTTCTAAACCTGACTTTTTAACTTCTGTGGAAAACAAAAGCATGTTTTTTTAGTTAGATAATGAAAGACTGGTCCCAACGTCCTTCAAAAGATTTTTTTTTTTTGTGTTCTACAAATGTCATACATGTTTGGAATAACATGAAGGTAAGTAAATGATAGAAAACTAGTCATTTGGAATGATTTACAGTAGTAAATTTACTAAATATCTTCATGGAACACAATCTTCACTTAATATCCTAATGATTTTTGGCATAAAAGAAAAATCGATCATTTTAACAATATATTGCTGGCTAATTCTACGAATATAAATGAGCTACTTACAACTGGTTTCGTGGTCCAGGATCACACACATGATATTTACAAATAAATCCCTAGAAAGTAATGCACACCCGATGCAGTGATGCGACCACGACGCAAAGCGGCGTAACACCTTGTGTGCATTATTTTCCAAGAATTCAACAGGTTGAGGTCAATTATTCCGCTTATACTAGGGTTACCGAACCTCAAGACATTGATCAGATGATATATTTCTAGGTATGCGTTAATTTTTTATCCTTAAAAGGCTATTGTGAGTATCGTTAGGATAAACGCATCTCATCCAACGCCTCCGCTGCTAATTCCAAAACATAATTTTAGAGCTAGTAACACAGGCTCAAGCCGTTAATAGCAGACTAATGCAGTCAGTAATGAAGTTATTAGACAGCCAGACAGAGTGTGAGAGAGAGGGAGATTTATGTCACATTCCAGGCATGTTTTTCCAACTTTCTTCCCGTGAAAGTGCACTGCAATGGCAGTCAAACCCATAACTTGTAGCTACTCCCAGTTCCACACTCTGGCGTCACATAGCCCGCTAACAACAAAGACTAAGGGTACGGTGTTTGTGCAAGTGGTACACGGTGGAAAAATAGACTTTAGGACTGCAATCAAATTAATAATAATATATTTATAATAATAAATGCACTCAAGCAGTTTGGCGTGACTTGCCTGGAACGCTACAAAGTCGTGAGACGTGGTTTAAAGTCGTGATTTACAGGCTCAAAAACCTGCCTGGAATGCAGCATAAGCTTGTGCAAATTATTTCTCTGAGTCTGTGCTTCTCTCAAAAGAATTTGACAGCAGCATCTCTACTAAACAGGGAAACTTTTAGTTTTAAGTTAGGTTTTTAGGTTTTAAGTTGATAAACAATGTTACTGTGTGTGTGTGTGTGTGTGTGTGTGTGTGTGTGTGTGTGTGTGTGTGTGTGTGTGTGTGTGTGTGTGTGTGTGTGTGTGTGTGTGTGTGTGTGTCTGTAAGGGAGAGAGAGTGGGAGAAATAGAGTGTAGGCAATGCTTTCCATTCATAATAAAATGTACTTTTGTGGCAAAAAAACATGGAAATAATCTGTCTTATTTATCCTGTTGTTTACTGTATTTATTTGTTTGACGAGTGTCGTTGTGGGTTTTGCCATTTTAGGCTGTAAGGATCTTTGAAATAACTGAAATCATGTGGCGAAATGATATGTAAGGAATAATTGACGACGGACCATTGTATTCTTAGAAAATAATGCACACCGAGGTGGTGATGCGGCCATGACATGAAGCGGTCAACGGACCGAAGTGAATTATTCCATTTATACTGCGGTTATCACCACAAGATATCGATCGGATGATATATTTCAAGATATTTGTCCGTTTTTGTCCTTAAAACGCAATTGTAAGTAGGATTAATTTGTTTTGCAGCTCATCCAAGGCCTTCCTTGCTAATTTCAAAACATCATTTTAGACCTAGTACAGACACTTGAGCCATTGATAGCAAACTAATGCAATTCATTATGAAGTTTAGACAGACCGACAGACAGACGGCAAGATAGAGAGAGAGAGATATTAAGCTTGTGAATTACCTCTCTTAATTCTGTGCCTCTCTCAAAAGTGATCTGCAGCATCGTCTTAACTAATAGGGATGCACCGATCCATATCGGCCAATCACTTGCGCGTTTTGTCAGTAAAGCCGGTTCTGTAATCAGCGGTAAATGCCATCAGGTGCGTGATTTCTAGTGATGCTCCGATCGATCGGCAACCGATCATGATCGGCCGATATTGGGTAAAAATAGCTTGATCGGCGAACCCCAAAAGCGCCGATCAAAAAAGCCGATCACCTGACCGAAATTACTCGCGCAACTTTTTCACACGTGCATGCACGGCGCCTAGGTAAACAACAGCAGAGCGGAGCTTACCAGTGGCAACATGAGTACTAAATTCTTTATTAGTTTTGTAAGGGTAGTCTTGTTATTGGGCATGTGACTAAGTTGTGCGTGTACAGAGCGCTGTAGTTTTGCCGGAGAAGTATACTTTCGGTTTCATTCTGAGTGGTGAATGTGCGTGCTTGAATGTAAATGAATGTATCTTTCTATACCCGTCATATTGCAATAATGTTACCGCTGTATGTCTGATTGTTGTCATCAGTTAATGTTGTAGTTCAGTCCATATAGAATGAGGAGAAACGGTGCGCGTGTAATTCACGTGCGTATGTTTAGCGCCATTTTATCGCATCGTAATTCTAATGAACGCATATAGATGTTACTGAGGTAAATGTTTATGTTTCCTATATACAGACAGATTCTAATATATCATATTTAATTCAGCCTAAACCACATTTTACTACCTTTATCCTAATGACTGCAATGCTGGATAATATAATCCTTACACCATCTTAAAAAGCAGCTACAAATAACAAGCAAAGAACATTTACGATATCAAAGGACATAGCCTAGTCTAGTGCGAGGTGCACTTTAATATAAATAAATCTCTTCCCCATGCTTCCCCGTTAAGGCGACGTGGCCACTCTATGCGTGTGTTTATATCACGACAAGTTTCTGAAGCATCCTAGAACCGACTCTCTGCACTGCATCGCTAAAGTTAGGCGCCTTTTTGACGGATAATATTAATAATCGTCTTGCTATCGTCAAACCCTGGTGAAAAAAATGTTTTGGTGCTGGGATGCTGGTTTTAGCTGGTTTATGCTGGTCCTTTGCTGGTTCATGCTGGTTCTTTGGCTGGTTAATGCTGGTCCTTGACCAGCAACATGACCAGCATGAATCAGCAAAGGACCAGCATGTTTTTTTCAGCAGGGAAGGCATCAGCAACTTAACCCTAACTTGGTGGTTCTTCAAGATCTTGACTGTAGCCTATTTCTAGAGGGTTTTTTTCTTCAATATAGTTAATTTAGAGTTAGTTTCATTTCTACAAATGGTGCAAACTCTGCTAGATTATAGATCAAAGATTCCCATTCCCCTGCCATTCTGTGATCGGCAGTGATCGGCAATCGGCAGATCATGATCTTGGTGATCGGTAATCGGCCCCAAAAATGCTGATCGGAGCATCTCTAGTGATTTCACGTTGAGCCGTATATACTACACACAGCCGTTGTTCACTGACGAGCTGCGCACTTTCACACTGATAATGAACATTGATTTGCGCTCGTCGGTAAACAACGGCTGTGTGTAGTATATACGGCTCAATGTGAAATCACGCACCTGATGGCATTTACCGCTGATTACAGAACTGGCTTTACTGACAAAACGCGCAAGCATTATCGGCCGATTCGGATCGGTGCATCCCTATTAACTAATAGTGAAAATTTAGGTTCATTTTCTTCAAGACCACACTGTTATTACCTCACGTGTGAGAACATTAGCATGTGTGCTAATGTGTCTGCAAACTGTATGTGTGTGCATCTGTAAGGGAGAGAAAGGAGGAGAAATAGAGTATGTACTTTCCATTCATAATAAAACGTAATATTGTGGCCAAAACATGGAAATGGTCTGTCTTTTTTACCCTATTTAGTCCATGTTTTTACCCTATTTATTACTGTATTTATTTGTTTGGCCAGTTTGGCAACTTTTGGTTATTTTGCTGTTTTGGGCTGTAAGGACAATTGAAATAACTGAAATTGTGTGGCGAAGTGATATAGACATGTAATGCAATCAAGACCTGCCTAGAACTACTTTCGCCATGCGTTTCCCTGAAAATAATTGCAGTCAGCCAATCAGATTCAAGCATTCAACGGCTCTGTAGTATATACGTGATAATACACCCAAAAAAGACCATTCTGACAATCCTTTGTAACCTGGTGTTGCCATTTCCGTTACTTTCTTTGAACTACAGATGTGCTATAAAAAGAAACGATGAGCTCAAGAAGGTACTTTTACTAGACTAGTAATGAAACACATGCAGTGCCTTGAGTTAGCTCTGTATCTTACCTAATACCAGAAATCTCATCTAGCAGAAACTCTGAGGTGTTTCATTGTACTTCTGTGAAACTTTTAAAGTGTCAAAGTCTTATCAGCTTTACTGTCCTACTTTGCTATTTCATCCTCCGGAAAGAAGAAGTGGTCAGTGGCAGTAACAACTTACACTGTGTCCTAGCAAGACCATGCAGGCCTACACATCTAACATCTGCAGGGCTCGAGGCTCTGTATGACAGTCTCCAGGCTGAGCGCTGATTCACTTTTTCCCTGCTGATATTTCCATCTCAGCCGCTATCAGTTAATGAGGCTCACACTGTGGTTCTGCACCTGCGGAGAACTGCAGAATCAATCTGGAGGACTGCTGGACTACAAAGAGATCTTCAGCACCACGGACAGAGATTCAATCATCCGCCTAGAGCCTCATCTGTCCTGACTGAGTCAAAAGAGCATTTTGCTAAATAACGGACTAAACTTATTTAAATACTGAAATACCATTTTACACAGGTAACAAAACTACAACTGTACACAACTGTAGTAATGGATAAAAGAACAATAGAATGATAGATACAAAAAAAAGTATAGAATGACAGCATGAATGAACAACAGAAAAATAGATCGAACTATAGATAGATCGTACGATAGATCGATAGATAGAATGATAGAACGATAGATAGATCGATAGATAGAACGATAGAACGAACGATAGATAGAACGATAGATAGAACGATAGATAGATAGATACAAAAAAGTATAGAATGACAATGATAGAACGATAGAAAGATAGATAGATAGAATTATAGAACCATAGATAGAATGATAGAATGATAGATAGAACGACAGAATGATAGATAGATAGAACGATAGATAGATAGATGGATAGAATGATAGATAGAACGATAGAACAATAGAATGATAGAACGATAGATAGATAGAACGATTGATAGATGATAGAATGATAGATAGAACGATAGAAAGAAAGAGAACGATAGATAGATGGATAGATAGAATGATAGAACGATAGATAGAACGACAGAACAATAGAATGATAGAACGATAGATGGATAGATGATAGAACAATAGAATGATAGAACGATAGATGGATAGATGATAGAACGATAGATGGATAGAACGATCGATAGATAGGTAGATAGATAGATAGCTACAAAAAAGTATAGACTGACAATGAGAGAACGATAGATAGACAGATAGACAGATAGATAGATAGATAGATAGATAGATAGATAGATAGATAGATAGATAGATAGATAGATAGACAGATAGATAGACAGATAGATAGATAGAATGACAGAACAATAGAATGATAGAACGATAGATAGATGATAGATGGATAGATGATGGATGGATAGATAGAACGATCGATAGATTGATAGATAGATAGCTACAAAAAAGTATAGACTGACAATGATAGAAAGATAGAACGATAGATAGAATTATAGAACCATAGATAGAATGATAGATAGAATGACAGAACAATTGAATGATAGAACGATAGATGGATAGATGATAGAACGATAGATAGAACGACAGAACAATTGAATGATAGAACGATTGATGGGTAGATAGAACGATAGATAGAACGATGGAACGATAGAACGACAGAACAATTGAATGATAGAACGATAGATGGATAGATAGAATGATAGACAGAATGATAGAACGACAGAACAATTGAATGATAGAACGATAGATAGATAGAACGACAGAACAATTGAATGATAGAACGATAGATGATAGATAGAATTATAGAACCATAGACAGAATGATAGATAGAACGATAGATAGAACGATAGATAGATAGATACAAAAAAGTATAGAATGACAATGATAGAACGATAGAAAGATAGATAGATAGAATTATAGAACCATAGATAGAATGATAGAATGATAGATAGAACGACAGAATGATAGATAGATAGAACGATAGATAGATAGATGGATAGAATGATAGATAGAACGATAGAACAATAGAATGATAGAACGATAGATAGATAGAACGATTGATAGATGATAGAATGATAGATAGAACGATAGAAAGAAAGAGAACGATAGATAGATGGATAGATAGAATGATAGAACGATAGATAGAACGACAGAACAATAGAATGATAGAACGACAGAACAATAGAATGATAGAACGATAGATGGATAGATGATAGAACGATAGATGATAGAACAATAGAATGATAGAACGATAGATGGATAGATGATAGAACGATAGATGGATAGAACGATCGATAGATAGGTAGATAGATAGCTACAAAAAAGTATAGACTGACAATGAGAGAACGATAGAGAGAACGATAGATAGATAGATAGATAGATAGATAGATAGATAGATAGATAGATAGATAGATAGATAGATAGATAGATAGATAGATAGATAGATAGATAGATAGATAGATAGATAGATAGATTGGCAGACAGACAGACAGACAGACAGACAGACAGACAGACAGATAGAACGACAGAACAATAGAATGATAGAACGATAGATAGATGATAGATGATGGATGGATAGATAGAATGATCGATAGATAGAACGATAGATAGATTGATAGATAGATAGCTACAAAAAAGTATAGACTGACAATGATAGAAAGATAGAACGATAGATAGAATTATAGAACCATAGATAGAATGATAGATAGAATGACAGAACAATTGAATGATAGAACGATAGATGGATAGATGATAGAACGATAGATAGAACGACAGAACAATTGAATGATAGAACGATTGATGGGTAGATAGAACGATAGATAGAACGATGGAACGATAGAACGACAGAACAATTGAATGATAGAACGATAGATGGATAGATAGAATGATAGACAGAACGATAGAACGACAGAACAATTGAATGATAGAACGATAGATAGATAGAACGACAGAACAATTGAATGATAGAACGATAGATGATAGATAGAATTATAGAACCATAGACAGAATGATAGATAGAACGACAGAACAATTGAATGATAGAACGATAAATGGATAGATAGAACGATAGATAGAACGATGGAACGATAGATAGATAGAATTATAGAACCATAGATAGAATGATAGATAGAACGACAGAACAATAGAATGATAGAACGACAGAACAATAGAATGATAGAGCGATAGATGGATAGATGATAGAACGATAGATGATAGAACAATAGAATGATAGAACGATAGATGGATAGATGATAGAACGATAGATGGATAGAACGATCGATAGATAGGTAGATAGATAGATAGCTACAAAAAAGTATAGACTGACAATGAGAGAACGATAGATAGATAGATAGATAGATAGATAGATAGATAGATAGATAGATAGATAGATAGATAGATAGATAGATAGATAGATAGATAGATAGATAGATAGATAGATAGATAGACAGATAGACAGACAGACAGACAGACAGACAGACAGACAGACAGATAGAATGACAGAACAATAGAATGATAGAACGATAGATAGATGATAGATGGATAGATGATGGATGGATAGATAGAACGATCGATAGATTGATAGATAGATAGCTACAAAAAAAGTATAGACTGACAATGATAGAAAGATAGAACGATAGATAGAATTATAGAACCATAGATAGAATGATAGATAGAATGACAGAACAATTGAATGATAGAACGATAGATGGATAGATGATAGAACGATAGATAGAACGACAGAACAATTGAATGATAGAACGATTGATGGGTAGATAGAACGATAGATAGAACGATGGAACGATAGAACGACAGAACAATTGAATGATAGAACGATAGATGGATAGATAGAATGATAGACAGAATGATAGAACGACAGAACAATTGAATGATAGAACGATAGATAGAATTATAGAACCATAGATAGAATGATAGATAGAATGACAGAACAATTGAATGATAGAACGATAGATGGATAGATGATAGAACGATAGATAGAACGACAGAACAATTGAATGATAGAACGATTGATGGGTAGATAGAACGATAGATAGATAGAACGACAGAACAATTGAATGATAGAACGATAGATGATAGATAGAATTATAGAACCATAGACAGAATGATAGATAGAACGATAGATAGAATGATAGATAGATAGATACAAAAAAGTATAGAATGACAATGATAGAACGATAGAAAGATAGATAGATAGAATTATAGAACCATAGATAGAATGATAGAATGATAGATAGAACGACAGAATGATAGATAGATAGAACGATAGATAGATAGATGGATAGAATGATAGATAGAACGATAGAACAATAGAATGATAGAACGATAGATAGATGATAGAATGATAGATAGAACGATAGAAAGAAAGAGAACGATAGATAGATGGATAGATAGAATGATAGAACGATAGATAGAACGACAGAACAATAGAATGATAGAACGACAGAACAATAGAATGATAGAACGATAGATGGATAGATGATAGAACGATAGATGATAGAACAATAGAATGATAGAACGATAGATGGATAGATGATAGAACGATAGATGGATAGAACGATCGATAGATAGGTAGATAGATAGATAGCTACAAAAAAGTATAGACTGACAATGAGAGAACGATAGATAGATAGATAGATAGATAGATAGATAGATAGATAGATAGATAGATAGATAGATAGATAGATAGATAGATAGATAGATAGACAGACAGATAGATAGATAGAACGACAGAACAATAGAATGATAGAACGATAGATAGATGATAGATGGATAGATGATGGATGGATAGATAGAATGATCGATAGATAGAACGATAGATAGATTGATAGATAGATAGCTACAAAAAAGTATAGACTGACAATGATAGAAAGATAGAACGATAGATAGAATTATAGAACCATAGATAGAATGATAGATAGAATGACAGAACAATTGAATGATAGAACGATAGATGGATAGATGATAGAACGATAGATAGAACGACAGAACAATTGAATGATAGAACGATTGATGGGTAGATAGAACGATAGATAGAACGATGGAACGATAGAACGACAGAACAATTGAATGATAGAACGATAGATGGATAGATAGAATGATAGACAGAACGATAGAACGACAGAACAATTGAATGATAGAACGATAGATAGATAGAACGACAGAACAATTGAATGATAGAACGATAGATGATAGATAGAATTATAGAACCATAGACAGAATGATAGATAGAACGACAGAACAATTGAATGATAGAACGATAAATGGATAGATAGAACGATAGATAGAACGATGGAACGATAGATAGATAGAATTATAGAACCATAGATAGAATGATAGATAGAACGACAGAACAATTGAATGATAGAACGATAGATGGATAGATAGAACCATAGATAGAACGATAAAAGTATAGAATGACAGAATGATAGATAGATGGATAGAACAATAGATAGATTTCTGCTTTCCATAATTGCATAGTTTGCATAATTTCTTTCAAACAATGCAAACATCATGTGCAAATAAATCAGCGAGCGCAATTCATTCTTAGTGATTTCCCCCTTTAGACCTCAGAGTACGGCATTTATCAGTTCTGTTCTAAGAAGAGCAATTTGCAGCTTGTAAAATAATGGCTTTAGGATTCATTTGAAGTATCGTTCCGAGAAGAAACCAGAGATGGAATATTCAGTCTACAGACATTAGGATATTAGGGAAGGATATTGCTTTCTTTTATACAAAAATATGGCTGCAATAATGCTCAACACAAACGGCTCAAGTTTTTTAATAAGAGTCTAATACAAACACTCAACTGAGTGAATATTAAGAGCAGCGCTACAGATCCACACAGTGATGTGTGTGATCTTGTGTGATAGTCCCAGGGAAAATGTCATGTGCCTTATTAGTGTCTACCTGCAGATAGATGAGAACGGGCGGCTGACCTCTCTGCTTTCCTGAAACTCGAATTTAGTCGGATATCATTACAGAAAAAAAACCATGATCAATCACACAAATGTACTTTCAGAAGTCAGAAGGAGTGGGGGGGGAAAAAAAAAAAAAAAAAAAAAAAAAAAAACAGACTGCTGTTGTGCTGAATATGACCAGAAGGAGGAAAATATCCTCTATTATCTTATTTTTTTAAAGGTTCGCTGGCTTTGGGAGTCATAATAATGATATGAGTGCATAAACTCACAGAAAACTATAAAAAAAATACCCAGAGGGAGACTTCTGGAGACATTTGGTTGAAATGGGAGGAGAAAGAAAACTCTTCTGCTTCTGAACCGTAACCACAAACACAAATGTTCCCCAAGATCATCTTAAAATGAAACTAATATCAGTTCAGTTTTCAGATCATACTTTTGTTTTAATGGTTGCTTTAGCAGACATCTCCTGTTGATTAAGTCTGACATCTTCAATCATGCACTAGTGTAAGGTTTATAGATACTTGTTGTGCAAAGAGAGAATGCGGAGGACATTTGAAAGAAGCCATTTTATTTAAAAAATATGAAATATTTTCAAACTCACCCACTACATCAATTATTCATAACTTTCTCACAAATTTTGTTGTTTTGTATGGGTTTGTATTCATTAATAATTCGACAGCCCAAATAATAGGAAGTAGAGACCTTGTCTAAATCATAATAAAAGATCTTTCATCACAATGGAAAACATAGATGGATAGATAGATAATGTTTGATCTCAGACTTCATGTTTCTTAATTACAGAAGAAAACTTGAACATACATGCATAACCTTGTCTAATTGCAGTCACCATTAAGGTACTTATTGGCCAGTCCTACTAAATGCCTTGTATGTGTAACAAATGGCATGCATTAGAAACCACTGATCCTGATCAATGTATTCAGAAACAGCTCCATGTTGCAGCCAGCAGCACAATCTGACTCTGTGTATGTGGAAACATCATGACTGCCATCCAGTGGTACACTGAGGTTTATCAGCACTAGTGATTTAACAGAGAAGTATTTGTTCATCCGCTGCTCTTTCAGTAGTGCAGAATATTCAGGATGTAGCAGAGGGAAAAAGAAAAAAAAAAAAACAGACTAAACAGTACTAACCTGGTTATTACTTTGTGGTTAAGTGTTGATATTTTCTTCATCTCTGATTTTTATACATTTGCAATGAAGACAGATAATACCTACTGATGAATTTGAGATTCAACACTAATAGAAACAAATCAAGACTAGTCAATTTACTTAACAAAATGTCCATTATTTTAACGTAAAATAATAAAATGAAAACCTGTGTTATGATGATAACAATAGCAATACAAATATTAAATTGCAACAATTAAAAAAAAAAATATTATAAAATAATAATAATAAAAAAATACTGTTAATACAATAACATTAACAATATTGATAACAGAAATGAATTACACCATTTAGCATTTGTTATTTTTATTAATACAACAAAATATTATTGATTATATATTGTTATATTAATTATATAATAATTGTATAATAAAACAACTATATTAAACATTAAACAATACTACTACTACTACTACTACTACTACTAATAATAATAATAATAATAATAATAATAATGAATATAATGTAAATAAAACAAATAACTATTAGTCAATAATGTTTTTACAGTTAACTTTAACTAACTGTAAACTGAAATGTAAAAATAACAAAATGATATAAAGATTATTAATAATAACAATAACAGTAATAACAATAACAACATGCTCATGATTATAACCATACAAATATTAAACTGCTAAACGTTTTAAATAATTTATAATAATAACATTGTTTTGTCAATAACAAAATAAATGCTGTTATTGTAAATATTAACAACAATAAAGGTAACAAAGACAATATTCATAAATTAATAAAATGACAATTATTTACCAATTATTTGTAATTGTTAATAATAATAATAATAATAATAACAATAATACAAATAAATAAAGTGTTAATACTTGTATAATGAATAAAAAATAAACTGTTAATAATAATAATAATAATAATAATAATAATAAATATTAGATTGTAAAATGTTTTAAATAATTTTTAATAATTAAACAAAATTGTTGTTGATAACAGAATAAAAACAAAAGATAATCAATACTGATAACAGAAATTATTAAATGTCCATTTAACAATTTGTTATTATTATTACTATTAATAATAATAATAATAATAATAAAGCACAAATAAAATATTGTTGCTAATAACTGTATAATGAAACAATGAGCTTTTAATAATAATAATAATAATAATAATAATAATAATGATAACAAAATATAAATTGTAAAATATTTTAAAAATTCATAATAAAATTGTTTTGTTGATAAAATAATAAAAAAGAATTCTGTTACAGTTTTTTACAATCGTTTTTGCACTAATAACTGAACCTTAATGTAATTTTTCAAAACTCTAGATACAAAACTCAAAACAGTCATTATTTGTAACACAGACTGTCCAGTGTTTAAAACTTTGCATATTGCATTCATATCTTTAAAGAAGCCTTGCATTAACAGAAGCATTGTTTCAAAAAACAAATTTATTATGAAATATTATAGGAACATTACTTTAGATCACCCATACACAAGTTACCCATAGTTTCAATGTGTTTTTGCTAGTACAATCATTAAATATAGTTGTACAAAATATGTGATTCAGGTTTCATTTTTTTTTTCTGTAAACTGAGAACAGTACAGACACAGAGGTATCATTGAAATACTGTAATGTGGAATTTACTGATAAAATAAATCTCAGCATAGGTTTTCTAAAGGGAAAAAAATTTAGATTCAAAGTTTTAGCTGTTTTTTTCAGCAGGGTACAGTATAAAGTTTACAGTATATTGTACCCTGCTGAAAAAAACTGCTAAAAACAGCCTAGGCTGGTTGGCTGGTCTTAACTGGTTTAAGCTGAAAGTAGCTGGTTTTAGCTGGTCTCCCAGTCTGGTCAGGCTGGTTTTAGCTGGTGGTTTCCCAGCCTGACCAGACAGAAAAGTGGCCAATACCCCTCTAAAACCAGCCTGCTGACCAGCTATGACCAGCTATAACCAGCAAAACAGCCTAGGCTGGTTTTGGATGTTTTTTTTTTTTTTTCAGCAGGGCTAATTTGTGTACCAACGTTCTTGATACATTCTTTTTTTTTTTTTTTTTTTTTTTTTACCAGGGTAGCCATTACGTAACTCATTAAAACCACAAAAGCAATAACATAAAAATGACATCTTGCATTCAGTAATGTTGAATATGAAAATGTGTTCTGTAAAAGAGGTACATGGGGCCATAGAAACCATATCTGATAAAGAATGAAATATGACATCCATAGATACATGGTAAAAAAAAAAAAAAAGTACTGCAGAGGTACAATTTTGTTCCTGGGCAACAAAACATATAAAGGTACCTTTAAAGGTACACAATGGGTCCTTATTGTACAATTATGTACCCAAAAAATTTTACCCTTGGTAACACCCCTGTGACAGCTACTTGTACCCTAAAAGGTATAGTTTTGTACCTTTTTTTCTGAGAGTGTAGTGTAGTCCATCTGGGTCATATTCTGTGGTAACTGGTGTCAAATGATCTATCCTGAAACATGCACTATTTTCCATAAAAGCTATGCTTCAAGGGTAATGCAACAGTTACTTTTCATTTTAAGCAGATGTATCAACTGATAGTTCAATCTTTGTAATGAAATGAATGCACACTCATCTCAGATGTAATGTGTGAGTTGCATTTTGAAATAGTAATACTTTAATGTTAAGTTGTGTCATTTTGAACAGGTGATTTAAGTTCAATGAACAAATTATCTTTGGCTTATGTGTATTGTATCCAAGCATTTGAAGAATGTGTTAAGTGGTTTGAAAAATATGCATTTTGATCATTGGTTGTGAATTATGTGTCTAGAGTTTTGAAAAAAGACATTACGGTTCTGTTATTAGTGCAAAAACGATTGTAAAAAACTGTAATAACAATAATAATGATAAAAACTAAATATATAAATTGTAAAATATTTTACATTCATAATAAAATTGTTTTGTTGATAAAATAATAAAAAATAACTCTGTTAATAACAATAATAATAATGATAAAAACAATACCAATAACGAACGATCAAATAACAATTACCTAACCATTTTTGTTATGACTATTATTCTTATTATTATAAAAACAAATAAATAAAATGTTGTTGTTGTTGTTATTGTTAATAATATAATAAACACAAACTGTTAATAATAATAATATTAGTATATTATAACAGTGACAATAAAACAAATAACTATTACATAATTACATAATTTACTAAATAAATGTCATTAATAATAATAATAATAATAATAATAAACAGTTAACTGTAAATAACTAAAATTAGTATTGTATAAAATAAAATGTAAAAAAGAAAACAAAAAAAAACCAGCATCTTATCTTAAGAAAACACTATAGTTATAAACACAATACAGGGTATGGCAAATTCTGATGACTACTCCTTTTTACAATTGCTAGAAAGATTTCCATGTTAGGTACCAGTTGTTCAAATTCATTCAATCCTAGAAGTGAAAAACAAGTGATACAAAGGAGAAAACAAAATGTTTATTTGGCAACATACTTTGAAGTCTTTCTTCTAAAAGCCAGTGGAAAACTACAATACAAATTGCAGTCTAGGTTAGGTGACATTTGTATAAAAGAGCAGTTTTAAATGACTGGTGAAACGGCAGCTCCGAGCTCAGAGTGCTAAACAAACACTAAATAAAATGTGTCTCACGTTCAGTCTGAAAATGCAGCGAAGCAGCTTTAGTTCTAGTGCTCGTTGGCACATTTTCACACAGAATACATTCTTCTCATAAGACAGTGGTGGAAATGTAACAAGTCCTACAAAAATATTTCAATAAAACACGAAAGCATAGTTCACAGAGGTTAGTAACATGCGGTTAGGCATGAGGACTTCCTGTAAAGATATTTATGAACCACCAGGTGGCACGCTTAGTCCATGTTTCGGCACTCAGTCCTCAATACCACGTGTGCTTTTCAATGGCGTCATTCATAGGCAGTTTTCAACCACAGCACTATATCTCGCTCTCTATGCATCAATGGTGTCAACAGGTGTTGAAATAAAATGGTTAGGTTTTAAAAAACCCAACACAAAATACTCAAAAGGCGTGCGATAAAAAATACAAAGAGAGAACTTTTTCTACTAAAGAAGATTTCTACTTAAAACTGTCAGGGAGAGATCAATTACAGAGCAATAAAGTTAGTGTTGGGCGCATGTTGGCCAACTACATTTTACAAAGTCCTAAAGTGCCACAGCCATCAACCAGTAGCCATATAGTGGTTGTCTTTCATTAAAAAGTATGCATACCATTCAATCTTAGTCTAGTTATTTGAAATGAACTAAGGGAATGAAAGATTGTGATGAAGGCTTACCTTGACCAGTACAAAACCTTACTAATCAAGTTTTGATTTTAATAAAGAATAAGGGCTCTGATGGAGTTTCCCCACAGAGTGCAAGTAGATTTGGCGGGGAAAAGTCCAAGTGTAGTTCAAAGTAAACAGCATCGCTCTTTGAAGCTCTTCTTATTCTTCTTATTTTTTCCCTTCCCGTTTTTGTCCTTATTTTCTGACATCTTTTTAGCACGGACTTCCCTCATTAGATCAAAAAACACCTTTGGAGAAACAAAAGGTTCATTATTGCTCAGTATGACAAGGTTATTCAAATGAATGAGTAAGACAAAAAAAAAAAAAAAAGAGAGCAGTGCAAAAAAATAAAAACAAAATACAAATCATTCGGCATAACTAAGTAGAATTAAAGAGAAACAGATATTTTTGTTGTTTCCACAGTCGTTGCATTGCCTTCCTTCTGATCCCAACATTAGGAAAGAGTGGATGAACTTTATTTTTAATAAAGTTCCAGATCACTATTGTAAGAACTTGGTTCTTTGTTCACTTCATTTCACTTTTTAAAGAAGACAATCAGCAGATTTTTGCAGAAGTGGAATTTTCTCAAAAAAATAAAGTGTCAACAAATTATAGAAGTTTAAATTTACTGTAAATAAAATGCACTGTACAATTTTTATTATATTTTATATAAAATACATATTTTACATAACAGGTTTTATCCTAAATTTGATATCAAATTGAAACCTCACATCTAAATAAGTTATGTTCCAAATTTGAAGTTGATATGAAAAATTAAGGTTCCTGTGAAAGTTTGTTTAGGGCGTTATACCACAAACAGCCACCGGGTGCCATTGAAATGCCATATATATTTTTTATGCAATTTTCTGTCACAAAAGTCTAAATTTTTCTGAAAATTTTCAATCTATCACAAAATATGACATCCTGAGACTCAGACCTTTCCAATGATATATTTTTTGTCAAGATTGTAAAAAGTTGTGATTCTAAAAGGCCGTAATGCATTTTGTAATATGACACCACTAAGGGGGAGGAGACCGCCAAATGATTTTAAAGTACAATTTCCATGGTAAGGCAATATCCGATTTCAAAATGGTTTTCACAGGATGATTCTTGAGCTTCTGAGCTTTCAAATGATATATAATTTATGATGGTTACTAAAAAATTTGATAGAGAAAAAGGACAACGGAAAAAAGAGTGCCAAGCATCCCACAGGTGGGACAGTGACAGTTAAGGGGTTAAAGGACATTTTGCTCTGTTTGCTGAACAGCTGGTCTACTCCTGTCATTTTGTGGCACGAGAATACATATTGACAAAAATACTTCCAGCAGAAACTGCATTACACAGAAAATATTCCCAAACTGGATTCTGCTACATTTAATAAACTGTAGCCACTATCATCATGCTGCCATCAAGGCATCCATCATTCCACAATAAAGACAAGATGCATTTTTTAAAAGCAAGTGTGTGGTTATGTACAGCAATGGAACAATTTGTGGTACTGTGCTACTAAACGGGAAAACTAAATGGTTATACTGATGAAGTCATTTTAAAAGGATATAAAAAACAAAAACAAAAATTCAATCAAAAACTGAACCTGAGATTGATAGACAGATTCTGCAGTTAAGGTCTAAAGTTTAAATACACCTTGAAGAATCTGCAAAATGTTAATTATTTTACCAAAATAAAAAGGATTTTTTTTTAATTTAGTACTGACCTGAATAAGATATTTTACATAAAATATATTTAACAATGTCCACAAGAGAAAATAATTGAATTTATGAAAACAACCCTGTTCCAATGTTTGCATACACTTGATTCCTAATACTATGTTGTTACCTGAATGATCCACAGCGTTTTTTGTTGTTGTTGCTGTTTGTTTCGTGATAGTAGTTTATGATTCCCTTGTTTGTCCTGAACAGTTAAACTGCCCACTGTTCTTCAGGACAGTCCTTCAGGTCTCACAAATTCTTTGATTTTTCAACATTATGTATTTGTACCCTTTCCAACAATGACTGTATGACTTTGAGATCCATCTCTTGTCACTGAGGACAACTGAGGGACTCAAATGCAACCATTACAGACGGTTCAAATACTCACTGATGCTCCAGAAAGAAACAATGCATCAGCTAGAGGGTGAAAACTTTTTGAATTTGAAGATCAGTGTAAATTTAAAGGAACCGTATGTAAGAAATTTATGTCAGTTAATCATAAAATGGCCCTGACATGTCACTAGACATTAAGAAATCATGTTCATTTCAAATACTTATATCACTGACAACAGTGGTCCGGCCAGGATATTGTCATTTAAAAGTGAGAGTTGCAGCCCTCAACTGATGTTATTGTTGTCATTTTGTGTTTTGGTCTGAGGCTCCACCCTCCAGCTATCTACCAATCACGAAGTCAGTAGAGTTTCGTCATCCGGGTTGCCAGCTCTGTTACAGCTGCGGCTATACGAACGTGTCGGATAAAACATGTATAACGTTACGAAACGTAAAAGCCCTCGTTATGAATCCGAAATACGTCGTGACAAAGTCCGAAATAAAAAAAGGATTTGTATAGGATATGCTTTTGAAAGACGGAGACGGCTGAAAACGGAGAAGAATTTGAAGACAGACGCCAACGTTGGTAATTTTCTCCTGGACAGGTAAGATTCATCTATGTTCAGCTAACTTTGCTTCCGTACACAGTGGATTTCCCACGGTCGGCCGTGCAAAATGCGTTCATAAAAAGCTTTATATCGCACCACTAGCAGGGTATGAAAACAATCTATGTTCCGACTGAAATGTGGTATTACAGTAGGCTACATCTTTACGAAATATTTGGCTAATCGCCATCTGTAAATTTTTGCGATACATAATTACTTCGCAAAACATCTCTTGTGAAGCATAAACATAATTATCAGAAGAAAAACAAATTTCTGTGTAGGACTCGTCACTTGCCATTGGAAGCTCCTTGTAGCAGCCTACTCCTGCAGCTTAGCTGGCAACCTCGAGTCAGGGGGGAGCGGGAGGGGATACACCGTTCTACAGTATTTTGAAAGTGATTGCAGTACCAGTTTTGGCCGCAATCCTACATACGGTTCCTTTAACTTTTGTCTTCTGGGAAACATTTTCTGTAACTTCTGAAGGGCAGTACTAAATGTAAAAAAAATTAAATAAAAAAATGATATATAGGCAAAATAAGAAAAATGTACACACTTATTCTGTTCAAAAGTTTACACCCTGGGCTCTTAATGCATCGTTTTTCCTTCTGAAGCATAAGTGAGTGTTTGAACCTGTTATAGTTGCATATGAGTCCCTCAGTTGTCCTCAGCTTGAAAAGATGCATCTCAAAATCATACAGTCATTGTTGGAAAGGGTTCAAATAAACAAAAATGCTGGAAAAAACAAAACAAAACTTCAGAAATCCTTTCTGCAGTAAGGATTTCACTACAGAACAGTGGGCAGGACAAACAAGGGACTAATGATGAACAACTATCACTAAACAAAAAAAAAAAAAAAAAAAAAAAAAAAACACAACAACACTGGATCCACAAAAGCTGTGGATCATTCAGGTAACAGCATTAAGAATCAAGTGTATGTAAACTCTAGAATGGGGTCATTTTCATAAATTCAACTATTCATTTCTCTTGTGGACTATATGTAAATGTCTTTTATATGAAACATCTTATTTAACTCAGTACTAAATAAAAAAATAACATGAATTGTTTTTGATCTGTTATTTTGATAAAATAATTATCATTCTGTAGATTCTGCAAGGAGTATGTAAACTTTTGGCCTCAAATGTATCTATCTAGAATCCAAAAAAAAAAAAAAAACAGGCATAAAATATTACCTTGTCCACATTGGCCCTCGTCTTGGCAGAAGTCTCTACATACTGTACACCCCACTCTTCTGCTTTTCCCCTGGCCTCGTCCACTGAAACCTGCCTCCGATCCTCAAGGTCTGATTTATTTCCAACTAAAAGCAGTGGAATCTTATCCTCCTCAGCTTTAACCCGCAGGATCTGCTCCCTGTAAACATACACGGATACATAGAACGTTGAGTGATCCAATTTTCCGTCTATACTAGGTCACAACAGGAGATCTGATTTTCCGAATGCACTAGCTTCTGATTCAAGTAGCTAGAACGGTGCAGTACCACTGACCTGAATTCTGCTGTGGCTGTGAAAGACTCGTGCTCTGTTATGGAGAACACCAACAGGAAGCCCTCTCCGCTACGGAAATAGTTGTCTCTGATGGCTGCGTAGTCTTCCTGGCCAGCTGTGTCCAAAATGTCAATCTGCACCTCTTCGCCATCCAACACCACTTTCTTCCTGTAGCTGTCGGCCTTTGTGGGCTCATAATCTTCAACAAACTGAGAGACAGAAAATAGTAATAATCACTGTTAAATAAACCAAGCCAACACTTATTTTGACACTTATGGAGTAAGTAAAGCCTCCACTGAAAAAAAAAAAAAAAAAAAAAAAACCTTGCATCAGCCAGATTTTGGTCTGTTGACTTACCTCATCATACATAAACTGAAGGGTAAGAGCAGATTTTCCTACACCTCCACTGCCCACCATAATGACCTTGTGCAGTGCAAGGGAGCTCTGACCCTTACTCTTATTGGCTGCCATATCTAATTGCCTTCCTCAGGTACACCACAAGACGCCCACAGACCAGCTGGCACCACCTGTGGAGAAACAAATCTATTATGGAGAGGTTGAACCTTCAGCACAAGCACAGGTGTGCAGCTGAATTTTCATTTGATTCAACATTGTTAAAGGGACCGTTCACCCAAAAATCAAATTCTGTCATTAATTACTCACCCTCATGTTGTTACAAACACATAAGACCTTCGCTCATCTTCAGAACACAAATTAAAATATTTTTGGAAATCCAAGAGCTTTCTGATCCGGCATAGACATATTTTTGTTTTCTTTGTGCACAAAAAAGTATTCTTGCAGCTTCAAAAACTTACAGTTGAACCACTGATGTCAAATGGACTATTTTCACAATGTCCTGTACCTTTCTGAACTTTGAACGTGGCAATTACATTGCTGTCTATAAAGGGTCAGAAAAATCTGGATTTGATCAAAAATATCTTAATTTGTGTTCCGACGATAAACAAAGGTCTTACGAGTTTAGAACGACATGAGTGAATAATTAATGACATAATTTTTATTTTTGAGTGAACTATCCCTTTAAATCATACAGTAAATTTATTGCATCATGCTGGATTCAAACATATTACATTTCTTTATGCAAGGCATTTAGGAATTAATACTTTATACATGTTAACAATGACATTAAATTGTAATATTAATCCATATGGGATATTTCTTAATAAATCCACCCTAAGTCACCATAAATAGAAGCAAATTATGAAGAAAGTTACTGGTGTTACCACAAAGAACCAGTTAGATAAAAAAAAAAAAAAAAAAAACATTTTGTCAGCATTAATAAGAGGAAACTAAATATTATTTTGCAGGCTTCCTCTTGCCACTCACATATATTTACAAAAAAAGCACTATTTTTTCAGCATTTACTAGGCTGATCCATACCACAATAACCTAAAAAGGAAGACAAAACAATGGCCAAGCATTCGCTAAATACAATACCATGATGTACCCGGGAAGTACATTGCAGAACAATGTCATATATAATGCTGTATTGTATCAGTATCACATGGTACCATACAATTGTATGGGTAGCCTCTTTTTTTTGCATCCTCTTCTGGGAAAACACTAATCTATGAAAGCAAAACCTTCTTTGTGGAAAGCCTTGGGGGAAAAAAACAACACCACACAGAGCACCACAAAAAAATTACAACTTAAATCAATAGCTTGCTTGTGAGCATTGCACAGTGAAGTTTGCTAATTATGTTGAATTTACATGTTTCAAATAAATATGATTGTACATGATGCATAATGTGTACTAATTAGTCATACTTCCTAATTATTGATTGAGATGTATAATTCGAGTACCATTTTATGTGGTGATTTTCTTTGGAGAACCATAGCTGATTAATGAGGATAATACTTAATTAGGCCTAATTAAGTCTGAAATCCAAACAGCTGGGCTGATTCGGCATCTTGTTATGATTCATCCATATGAGAATAATGAGAAGACCACAGAAGAATGTTCATACTAGCCTTCTTAAGCAAAGGAAAGGAGAACATGACCCACTGCTTCCAGCTATTGTTCCTGTTGGTCCCAAAAAACGCCTCAATAGGAAACTGGGGCACAGTGCAGGAAGACTCAAGAATCTGCTAACGAAGGCTTATTTAAAGATGTCAATTTAGGATGCTTTGTGTCCCTTAATTATACAGTGGTGTGGAAAACGTGAATGAAATTGCAGAATCCAGTCAACAAAAAATGTAATTTACTGTATAACGCAGAATGTCACGGAATTGGTCAAAGTTTGGTCGAATTAATCAAAAGTAGGTCAGTTCTCAAATCAAATTGTCTGTGAATATTAAGCTGCAAAAAGACTTAAAAATGCATGTGCTTAGAATCTCTGCATTTCATTTGAATAAAACACACAAGAAATTTAAAGGTCTTCATGGCAACCCATCAAAATAAAAGTTTAGTTTAACTTGAAGAAATTGTAAGAAATATTTTACTATTGTACTGTATACTATATGTATCACTACTACTACTACAATTGTTTTAAGTACTAAATAACACAAAATGAAATGTTTAATGCCAGGAAAATTACACAATTTAAAAAAAAAAATGTATAGGGCTATTGTAAAAAATTAAATGTAATATTTTAAGCTGGTTTTATGCATTCAAATTAGACATGCTTAAAGAGAATTTGGTAACAAAGAGAAAACTTAAAACATTTCATAGGGCCCTAAGAATTTATTTTTAAAGAAATCACTTAAAATTTTTTATAAATAAATAAAAGTAAAAATTACTGACCCCAAACCTTTGAAAATAAATAAATTAATACATATATTTTTTTTAAATATCAGTTGCTTTCACTTGGTTGTAGATAGCGACACTTTCAAAGAACATGTGACCAAGGACCACAAAACCAGTCATAATGGTCAGTTTTATGAAATTGAGATTTATACATCACTTAAAAGATGAAAAAAAAAAGCTTTCCATTGATGTATTGTTAGTATAGGATAGGACAAGATTTGGTCAAAATACAACTATTTTAAAATCTGGAATTGGAGGGTGCAAAAAATAAATAAATAAATAAAATAACTGGCTTTGTGGTCCAGGGTGACATATGAGAAAACTGCCAAAGTGGTAAAAGATTTAAGTAGTAAAATCCAAGTGACAGGGCAGTGCAAGCAACACAGTGGAACACATGAACAGTATCATCGCCGTTACTGAAAATGCCAGTTAAACAGGGTTAAACCCAGGTTGGGCATACTACAATGATGGCAGATATGACCTATATATGAACACTTCTTAAGTACGGCGGGATGGGGACCTGAAATATTAATGACGGCCCTCCTCCTCGCCCGCCTGGTGGAATTCATTAGGATTCCCTCAGTACTGTCCACATTCTGCTACGCTCGTTCATCACCAAACCCCTGTGAGCAGGGCCTGTGGAGCTGCCGTGCCACTAAAAGCGATGAGCGCTCCTCGGTCGCCAGTGAGCCTCACTACAGCTAAGGGAGAAGCACAGGGATCAGTGATGATTCTATTCCCATGCAGCACAGATTCTCTCACTTTTAGCAGTTTTAAATGGATGCCAGTTTAGAAAAGGGTCACTGATTTCCAGAACAAGAGAGGGTGATGCCCTCTGCTTGAGTGGAGTGGCAAGCTAACCTATTCAGCCTCACCCTCTCTGATTGCAGGCCTGCTGGGAACAATCATGACACACGTCAGGAACTCAGACAAAGATAAAGAAGAGGCCAGAGCAAAGCAGAGGTGACAGTGCTGGCATTAGTTCATATGGCACACTTCATTTACTGAAAAAGCATTTGGAGGATAACCAACAAAACAGAATGTGCAAGCTACAGTTGAAGTCAAAAGTTTACAGAATCTGCTAAATGTTTTTGGTAAAATTATTTTACCAAAAGGGGATCATACAATATGCATGTTTTTTTTTTTTAAGTACTGACCTGAATAAGATATTTCACATAAAAGATGTTTACATATAGTCCACAAGAGCAAATAAGTTGAATTTATAAAATTCCCCCACTCAAAAGTTTACGTACACTTGATTCTTAATGTGGTGTTATCTCTGAACAATCCACAGCTGTTTTTTGTTTAGTGATAGTTGTTCATGAGTCCTTTGTTTGTCCTGAACAGTTAAACTGCCTGCTTTTCTTCAGAAAAATCCTTCAGGTCCCAGAATTTTTTTGGTTTTTCAGCATTTTTGCATATGCTGTATGATTTTGAGATCCATCTTTTCACACGGAGGACAACTGAAGGACTCATATGCAACTATTACAGAAGGTTCAAGCTTCAGAAGGAAACAACGCATTAAGAGCCAGGGGTGTAAACTTTTTTTTTCATTTAGTACTGCCCTTTAGAAGTTACAGAAGATATTTTATCTTCTGGGAAACATGAAAGTAAGTTAATTTACCCAAATCTTCAAATTCAAAAAGTTTTCACAGCTGTGGCACATTTAGGTAACACAGTATTAAGAATCAAGTGTATGTAAACTTTTGAACAGGGTCATTTTTATAATTTCAACTCTATTATTTTCTCTTGTGGACTATATGTAAACATATTTTATTTGAAATATCTTATTCAGGTCAGTACTAAATAAAAAAAATAACATGGATTTTGTATGATCCTCTTATCACCATTAGGCTTTAACTATTAAGAAAGTTTGGTATGTGTCATGCAAGAATAAAAACTAAATAGTAGTATGGACATGTAATTCCCAGTACACAAGTAGTTCAAACTTGACCGAATAACATAATAGGAACAGAGAAAGACTTGATCTCACATTTTTCCCCTTCTGTGCAGTTCTGTTTTTTAGGTTGTACAATCTTTTCTAAAAGGAAGTGATTGTTTCACTTAATTGTGTTTGCCACTTTAATGGTGGTTCCTGTAACTCAACTGTTGTTAGTACTAGCAACACCAAGATCTTTGGTTAATTTCTCAGGTAACACACTTACTGATAAAATACAGCTTTGTTGCATTAAATATTAAACCTATATGGTACTCTCGTGAATGCATTTCAAAAACAGGGAAGAGAAGATAATTGAAATAAAAAAAAATCTAAAAAAAATCTGAAAAAAAAAACTGATATCACATGGACTATTTTAATCATGTCCTTAATACCTTTCTGGGCCTTGAACATGGTTGTTGCAAAAAAAAAAAAAAGTGAGTAATTAATGACAGAAATATTGCAGAAAAATATTTCAACAGCTATAAGTGAGTTTAAGACAAACACACACACACACAAAATCCATATAGATACTCTGACATGCTGTGCGAGAGGAAATATCTGACCTACAGGAAACCAGATGACTTTTTTATTTTTTGCTAAGCTAGGCTTGTTTGGAACTTCCTGCCCAGATTGATGGGAAAAACAGCGTGAAAAACTGGGCCAAAGCCTGACAGGGCTCCAAACATCCCCTCTCTCCCCTTCCACATCGTACACTTACTTCCTTGCATATTTTCCCTGTGTGCTCTCATACCCCCGAGACCAGTGCCAGCTGGGAACAGACAGCAGAGATAAGCTCTCATCTGCAACAGAGACCTAAGCCTGGAGTACTGCAAAAGGAATGTACAGTGGGGGAACAAATACAGTACAAATAAATACCATGAGCTACAGGCAGGTTATAAGCATTGATTCCGCAAGAGTTGGCAAACAAACAATACGTTTTATTTATTCTATACACATGTTAGAGGCAGAAAGCTCTCTCTTCAGATCTTTCTGGTGAGTGTGAGTAGAAACATACCTCAAAATAAAACAGCTACACCAAAGTTAACAATAAACTTAAACAATAAACAGTAAGTGCAACAGCAGTAAACTGTCAATAAGAGATTTGAAATGTAAAGATATAACACACTAGTAATAGAGCAATGACAACCCAGACAGAAAAAACCTCTGACATAAATGTTAACTGATGAGCCATTCCTCTCATATATTCATGGGACTTTCTTGCCAAACTACATCATAGGCCTATTTTTAAACCGCATGTAATGCATATGGCCTTACTGAGAGGTGCAATTACACTAGTAGACCAACTCAAGGAAAATGTGATTCTTTTTCTGGTCCCAAAATATATGATGAACACAAATGCCCAGAAAGGTAGTAAGGTCATTGTGAATAATCTACGTGACATCAGTGGTTCAACCTAAAATTTCATGAAGCTATGAGAATACTTTGTGTGTGCAACGAAAACAAAAATAATGACTTAATTCAATTCACATTGCAGTGACAGCTACCACTCTTGCACTTCTCATTTTTGTTTCAGAATCAAACCTGCACCCAAATGAGAACAACATGTCAACATATTTAGGAAAAGAAGCCTTATCTCACAGTGCTGTTTATAATTCTGGGCAGAATTTGAAAGATTCCCACTAGATCTCGCAGCAACCCTATTCATTGTCTCACTGGATCTCGCAGCAGTAACAGTGTCGTGGAATCAATTTTGGCACCGAATAAAGCTGTTCTGGGCTCGTGCAAGCTTGTCTGCATTGCGGTCCAAGCTGATAAATGAAATTTACAGTTTAACATGGCATGTCATGGAGTTTGTCAAAGTTTGGATGAATTAAAAGTAGTTCATTAAACTTCATTCAAATCGCAATATTGACTAATATTTGTAAATATTAAGCTGCAAAATGACTGCTGTTGATGAATGGCGCAGATGCGCGGTTTTGTTTACTACTCATACTAAAGCACACATTGCACTTGCAGTAATATTACAGGGCTCCAGACAGCGACATTTTTTTTCTGCCGGTGCAACTAATTTTTTTTTTTTTTAGCGGTTGCACTGGTGCGACCACTGCGTTGTTCAACTCATAAGCGCTGCCATTTCTGTTGCATATGAGAAACATCAAACGAAAGCGAAACTAAAACGAGTTACGTTTGAGCTGTGCAGCGCTGTTTTCATGACTGAATTCAGCGATTTTGTCCGCATCGCAGAAATCATAGGGCCCTACATATGAGACATGTCGCCGTTTTACTGGCTGGTTGGTCCAGTATGAAATACTGCCAAACAGCGGACATACTGCTAGCCTGTTTGTATTTCTTCTTCGCTGCTCTAAACAGTGGTTGTTTGTGGCAACACAGGACAACTTCCTGTGTTTGCATTCTGAGCAATGAAGAACTGACTTCTGATTTGCAGCCTTAAGCAAAGCTAACAGGCATAACCATAGATATGCATATCTGGGGGCATAACTAGGTCTTGTTTAAGAAAATGGTATCGGATTGGTACGTGGGTTAGGAATGAGCGGTATACCGGTACAGTGAAAATACTGGTATTTATTATTTTTCAAACGGTACAATATCAAAAGTTTGCTCAGTTCGGCATTTCATCCGCTGTTCTGATTTTCACCACTATGCGGCAGTGTTGCGCAAACTGGCGTAAAACCGGCAAGCGTGATAACAGACAAACGGCGATGGATCACACAGATGAAACGCGCTCTACACGTCCGAAATTAATAAATAACGAGAATGGAAGAAGTGAAATATGGCATTACTTTGCCTACAAAAGTTATGAAAAGGGTGAACCCACAGACCTCAATGCACCAGTCTGCAAGCGCTGCGGCACATTAGTTTTCTGTCCAAAAATCTGCAGCTATCAAAGGAGCTAGCAAAAAAATAAAGAGTGCAAAGATATGTAGATGTGAACCCATTTTATTCAGACCCAAAAATCACAATCCAACCTGTATTCTCTACTCTGTAGGGTTTTTTGTTGTTGTTGTTGCATTCTGGTTGCATTCACATTTTCTTTGTGATAAAGACTGAAAATATATTAAGAGATTATTTTAATTAGATCTCTTCAGTTTTGTTTCTTCTAAAATCAAAATTGTATTACTGTGTTTAATAAAACTGTTTTCAATTCACCTATATTTGCCTGTTTCCTTTATTTTATTTTTTTTTACCTATGGTATCGATTTAGTATCGATACCAAGGTATTAGATCCTAGTATCGTACCAAAGTCAAAATTGTGGTATCGAGCCATCCCTAACGTGGGTTCAAGTACTCGCCGATACCGATGCTAAATTTTTTTTTGTGGTATCAGTGGCATTTCCGATACTAGTATCGGAATCGGAACAACCCTAAATAAAAGAGTATTTTTGAAACTACAGTGGCTCCAAAAGTTTGTGCGGACAGTTATACTCACCTTCAAGGATTCATCGTGTTTAAAATAATGTTTTTTTTTTCAGAAATACAGATGTAAAGAAATTTCCAACCCAGGCTTATGAAAATACGTGCCTCTATATACATTTCTGCAACACGTTTCACGACAGTTTCAGTTTTGAAATGTCCAGAGAAAGTCATAACATAATACAAGTAATTGTGTGAAAATTAGGCTTTATTAATCAAAACTCTGTACATGTAAATCATACTTTGCGGGAAAAGGAATAAAAGTTGTCTGAGTTTTACTGTCTCTAGTGTTCATTTCAACTTGAAACTGAAGTGATTCATACATATATGCAAGTTTTTTCAGTTTTGCAGAATTGTATATGCCAATGAGCATATGTTGAAAATTGATATGTTGAAGACTGCTGATACGAAATGGCAGATTTGCTTGAATAAGTTATGATAGTTATGAATAAAATACAAAAACGTGCTTAGTCTGTTAGAAAGCAAACGATTTGTCGTCTGAGCTTGTTTCTCCCTCACACTCAAGGTGAGCATCTCTGCTGAATACTAACCATCCAGAGCTGGGACACAGAGGCTTCATTCAGATATATAAAGGCCATGGTGATGAACTGGGACCTTACCGCCATGTTCTTATCCAAACCAGGCATGGAGAGACATTAAGCTCTTCACATAGCTGCTGAAGAGTATTTACTATAATATGAATAAACAAGCAAAAGTAGCCAAGACATTCTCCATCTGAAAAGCAGACAGAATGTTTTAAATATGTGAACATTTTCCATCTTGCCCTATTTTCCCCTATATCAAATCATTTCCGAAATGTTGCTACTCCCTGCTCTGTGAGAAAGGAGGAATTGATTTCAACAGCACTGCGAAAACATTCTCCAGAGCAAATGAAATAAACCGACTCAAGTATCTCTCCATTTCATTTACAGGGAGGGAAAATAATCTGTTAAAGTGTTAGGCAGACAAAGAATTTTCCATCCAAATAAATTACAGATAAAACCGTATGTAACCCATCTGCATAGAGGAATGTTAGAAAACTGTGACAACTGATAAATGAATGTTATACTAAAAGGTACTGTTCAAGAGCAAATGCTGATTTTTCTAATTATGGGCAAAATGCATTACTGGTTGACCTCCAAATATAAGCAATAATGTATAAAGTTGGCAAAAACTTCAATGTAGCTGATGAACAGAATATTCTACCCCAATCACATCCTATAAAAGATGGACTTAACCTCACAGCAGTCCCCTTTGTGTTTCTCAAACCCTTTTAATCACATACGCAGAGACACAGACTCCATTGGGCTTTAAAGGGCTAAGCAGGGCAAGAGAAACATCCCATGTGGGAGCATTTAGGAGCACAAAGTCAAAACCAATAAATAAATTACTGAACTTTTGGCTCTACATTCCCCACTGGTATGACTAGTTGGCCCTCTGCAAATTCAGATTACGTAAGAATAATAACTTATAAAGTGAGCAATGGCATTAACATTAACATTATCAGAGCATTATGCCAGAATAATAAGAGTTTCTATAAGAAAAAGAGTGATGTAGCAAATTAAAGGTCATCCAAAAATGAACAGAATTATCGTGTTGGGGCATGTAAAATCAGCACCTCTCGCCTACGAGGAAGTGTACAGAACATACTAATGACACTGGTATGAGACGGTCTGTAATAAAAAGCAGAACTTGCCCTTTATCCAAGTTTTTTTTCTTTTCAGTCAGATCACAACGCCTGGCAAAAGAGAAACCAGAGGAAACTGTTGACATTCAGAAAGTTGGCTAGGTTGATGTGCGTTTCTTCAAAAAGTTCCGATTCACCTCAGAGTGCTATGACTAGTGATGGGAAGATTTTCAAAAACACAGTTCTAAAACATGAAGGTGTGAGTTTTATACATGAATAAGACATGAATAGTGCTACTGAAAAGTATAGATTGAAATATACCAATAAGCTACAGTTCAAAGGGGGTCAGCAAAAAAGTAAGATTTCACAAAATGTTTCTTTTTATAATAAAGCAGTTCTTTTGAATGTATCACAGTTTCCAAAAATAATATTTTTATTTTTGAAAACATGCTGCTTAATATATAAGAAATGTTTCTTGAGCACCAAATCAACACTGTATTTTTGATTAAATAAATGCAGCCTGGATGAGCATAACTTCTTTCAACAACTTAAAAAAAAATTCTTGACAACCTTTAACTTTTGAACAATATAGCATATTGCGAGGTATTTGGCAACACCGAGCCCTATACAAGTGCAAACAGGGTATTTCAAGACAATATTGTAATGAAACATGACCCACAGATCAAATAATAAAAAAAAAAACAGACATAACATGAATGATTCAACATTTCTGCCCATATTTTTCCAGTAATCCGACGAAATTCTACACCAACAGGGTCAATAGCTGCACGTCAACATGACATCTGGAGCATTTTATGACGGAGATATTGGGAATGTTCGCTCAATCTTCTAGAATTAGGTTTAATCCTATTAAGTCTAGCGGAGACACAGGACTGCACTGTTATAGCTGGATATTTTGTTGAAAAAGAAAGAAAAAGCATCTGACCAGGTGATTTTTGACAAAACAATGAATATACAGCATGTATGCTTATTCTACAGCCATTCCCAACATCTTTTCTCTTATGCCCCCAACAACTTCATCAGTGAGCCTCAATTACCCCTTCATTTTGTAATACCTAGATTATTAAAGTGCCAATTTTCACAATGACCTAGACCCACTCTCTTTGTAAACTGACACTTGAGCTTGTTTGTCAGGCCACATTTTTTGCAGTTTAGTGGGCAATCAGAAAAAGACCTAACCTCAGTCAAGTCATATGCACTCTTTGCGCATTAAAATGCAAACACCAGAGAACTCAGCAAGTATGAAATGTGACCCACCTACAAGTAAACACAGTCATGTGTATAGATTTTCATGATATGACTACAGAGAATAAATACTTAAAATATCTGCAAAACTAATGAAACCTGCTCAAGTGCCCAAAAAGGTACACACACCTCTGAGTGGGAAACACTTACAAATGAAAGCTGAAAAGCTTCCAACTAGTAAACAGTAACTACAGAGCTAGCTAACTTAAGGCAACATCAGTTCAGTTCAGACATCCAAGTCTTACTAAAAGACAGATTTTGTCTGGAACAGAGTACAGCAAGCAAATTCAACAGTACAAGCTTCGGACAGGTCATTAGTGCGTTGAGCCCACAGAGTTGCTTGTTTTGCAGTTGCAAGCCACCTAAAAGAGAAACAAAAACCTGTTGCACAGGCCCAATGATACAAGTTGGAAATTGTTATTTCAGTGTATTGTAATGCATAAGGATTTACACATAACCTTTTGAACATATGTGACCCTGGACCACAAAACAAGTCATAAGAGTCCATTTTTTTAAATTGAGATTCATACATCACCTGAAAGCTGATTAAATAAGCTTTCTGTTGGTTTGTTAGGATAGGACAATATTTGGCCAATATACAACTATTTGAAAAAAAAAAAGAAAAAAATCAAAATAATGAGAAAATCACCTTTAAAGTTGTATAAATGAAGTTCTTAGCAATGCACATTACTAATAAAAAATTAAGCTGATATATTTACAGTAGGAAATTTACTAAATATCTTCATAGAACATGATCTTGACTTAATATCCTAATGAGTTTGGCATAAAATAAAAATCGATAATTTTGAAACATACAATGTATTTTTGGCTATTGCTACAAATATGCCTGCGCTAAGACTGATTTTGTGGTCCAGGGTCACATATGGTACACTGCATCTTTCCAGCTAAAAAAAAAAAAAAAAAAAAGTATTAAAATGTAAAAAAAAAAAAAAAAAGGGTTAAAAAAAAAAAAAAAAAAAAAAAAAGGGGGTAACTGGGCCATGACTTTACAACTCCTATACTGAAGGTGATAAGGGCACAGCCACTACTGGCAGTGAGGTTACACCCAAACACCCTAGAGACAAAAAGAGGAAAAAAAAAAATAGTGACTACTCAGAATGTGAAATAAAAACAAACCTATCCAAAGAACTGACATAACAGATTCTGCACAAGATAACCTACATGCAGGCCTGCTTTCAAGGTTATTATGTATGCTGGATACAAGGACATCCAAATCCATTTTTCAAAGTACATGGGAGATAAAGTACATATTTATAACCATTTATCATGGTGAAACAAGCAAGCTGGTTCATTAACATAACATTTTTGCGATGTTAGTGCATTTTTTTTTGTTGTATTGTTTGTTTACAGTTTTATTGCACAAGATACACATTTTTGTTACGTTATTGCGCTATGTGCATGTTTTTTCTTCACTGAACATTGTATTGTTTGCTTGTTTACAGTTTTATTGCACAATATACAAATTATTGCTGTTATGTGCATGTTTAACATGTTGACCTCCAGTGTGAGGTAGTTATTTATTTTTTATTTAGTTCACTCATTTTCAAGTTGTGAAAAAACATGAACAACCATATACCAGAAAAGGTAGAATTTTGATGAGTTGTTGTAAAATGTAATGGTCACAGTTATGTGGCTTTGAAATATGTTATGGAAAAGCAAATAAAAAGAAAAAAAAAAATGTTATGTAGCAAATAAAATTGACAAAATGTACTTTTTTCAATTGTGAAATAAATGCCCAATGTGACATATACGTAACATGAAAAATTTATTATAAACGCCCAATGTCACATATATGTAACATTACAGATCTTTCACAAAGAAGGGTTGCATTTCAAAAACAACTGCAGAAACATGTTATAAGTGGTCCATTTGGTCTGTATTATATGCCTCATAATTTTCCTATAAGGAGAAATCGGTCCGGGTTCTTATGGGTTAAAGATGAATTGTCAAAAGACTTCATTTTCAACAGCTGAGATGCATGCATGCATGCAAAAAAGAGAGAGAGAGAGAAGTGTACATAGTGCTTTCATGTTCTCCATTTAGTATGTAATTTACTATTACATATTAGGTGAATATAGGAAGTAAGGCTCAGAAGTTACTGAAGGATGAGTATAAAGTATAAACAACTGTTCCTACACAAATGAAACACAAGTGACACATCTGAGGAATACAGTACACTTAGGTGCCTTCCCCCCAAAAAATAATTTATTTTTTAAAATATCATTAAAAAAAGGAAGTAAAACCCCACAAATCATCATATGCGAAGTTCATTCATGCAAACATGCTGCCTATAGTTGTCTTTATTTTTTTAGTAAAATATAAGTTTATCAATGACTCCAAACTATTATTTGGTCCCAATCATCAAGACTGAATGACAGCTTCATTTAGCATATTTTTTAGAATAAATAAAGTTAACAAAAACAGAGTTTTATTTATTATGCATGTCAAATTTATGTGTATTTAGTGTTTAACTGGCACTTAGGCATGTCCCAATTTCGTGTCTCCACAGAAACTGAACTGAAATTAAGGTCATATTCATGTAGGCTAATATTTAATTGACCCAGTGAGGTTAACGAGAAATATTTCCTTAAGTATTAGCACCTAGCTTTCACTTTATTTGCTCAAAAAGCGAAACAATTCAGGGGAAGCATGATGTACACTATTTAACAAAAGGGTCTAATATTTTTGATTCATACATGCTGTGAGCAGCACATCCACGTTGGGTCTATGAAAATAAACCTCCACAGCAATCCAACACGCGCAACATCCGCAAAAACGCCCGTCTCTCGTGATCAGCCATCAGCTGGGTCAACCTAACCCATACAGCGACATAATTATAACGGTTCTAAGTCTTATTCAAGAGTAATATTTGCCCACGGGGGACTTGCAATAACTGCCTGTCGCCCAGTAACAAAAGCTCGAGCTGGAGCGGATCATTTCTAAAAATTAATAAACAAACAAAACAACGAATACATTGAAATACAAATTAAGACACGTTACCTCTCGGTGACTTTGTCCTCCACAGTCTCTTATGCTATCTTGTGGAACGCATTAATCGCCTGTTCCTAGTCATACACCCTGTAGTTTCTCTGAAGCTGTCGTTGCTGCCATATACCCCACCCTCAGGACATGCAAATGAACAGGATATGATGTCGGTGGCCGTAGACTCCGCCTTTTGGGTGAGGGATGAACGGGAAATGGCGTCATGAACTGATCATGCTGGTATGCTGCTGGAGATACCGGCCATAAATATTTTATGATGTAATATGTTTAAAGTACATAGTCAATTTTATGGCTTTAAAGGAAAAATACCGAATTCATAAGAGAAGATTCTAATCATATAGCCTACATAAGTTCAAGCATGACCTCAGTGTTAACATTTAGACAACAAAGTAACAAATAACAAACTTTTATGCCAAGGATTCCCAAATATGAGGGCCCTCCTCAAATATTTTCATTTATAAACAGTGTTGGGGGCATTACAAGTAACGCAAGTTACGTAATAATTATTACTTTTTCCAAGTAACTAGTAAAGTAACACATTACTTTTTAATTGACAAAAAAATCTGAGTTACTTTAAAAAAAAATAGGTTACGTCAGTTACTTTTCCCCCCATTTATTGATTAAAAGCTCTGCTGTCCCCATGTTGAGAGAAATTGTAAGATGCTACTTTAGTTCCGGAATAAATGAAAGAATAAAGAACATGGATTAATTCATCTCACTCATTAAAAAAACATACAGTATTCCACAAAATGAATAAAAACAGTCAAATTCAACTCAGAATATGGCACAAACCTGCAATAATTAAATCTGTTAAATAGTACAAATACTATTATGTATTTAATCCCATTTGATTAACCAATGTCTTTGCTGCCGACCATTGATGATCCAATTCATCCATACTAATAAGCAAAAATGACTCAAGATAACCTAACATTTGTTTTCCTTTTTTACTGCTAAAGAGTTGACTTTTTTCTTCTGTGGTCTACTCTACTGTACAGACGTGAATTTACTTTTCTCTAAGCCTGAGGCTTTTGCATGAAAAGGCTTTTACATTTGCAAAAAACAGAACTTTTTGTATTAAAAACAAACAAAGCAAGCCCTGTCTAGATTTAAAAAGTAACGCAAAAGTAATGTAACGCATTACTTTCCATAAAAAGTATGTAATTAGTTACTTTTTTTAGGGAGTAACTCAATATTGTAATGCATTACTATTAAAAGTAACTTTCCCCAACACTGTGTATTAATACATATATACTGTGTAAGGAAAAGGTGTTGTATCTTAGTTACTGAAATGTTATCTGACAAACATTATTGTGTATTAAGTTGCCATTGTTTATTGCACTCTTAACGACAGAGATGGTCGAGATAGACTACATGTTATGAATAAATTAATGAATGAAAAACTTTATAAAACTGATTCAAAATATCATACACAGACAATTATCAATATCAGATTTAGACACTTTATATTGCAGCACTTGGCAATCTTCTTGAGTCTTAACAGAAAGTAAAGTACTTGTTGGGCCTTTCTTCTAAGGAGTTGTTTTGGTTACAGAAGTCTTCTGAGGAAACTGAATCCGAGGGAGTGGGTTACAGACGACTTCCTATAGTCAACGATCAATTCTTTTGTTTTACTTTATAAAACTGTTTGCTCTGCAGCACGCAGTCTAAGGTCTTTCACAACCTCTCACATTTTGTCACATATAATTAAGTGCTAAAAACAGTTTTAAGAAGCTCAAGTGTTGTGAGAGTATGAAGTTTGCTCGTGGAGATGAAGCGCTTGGAATCTCTTAGTCAGGGTGTCAAGGATCTAGTTACAGACTGTGGTATTAAGTCCAAGTATGGAGCATTTTCTGATGAGTGTCTGAAGAATGATGGTGTTGAATAAAGAACTGAGTCAGTGAACAGCATTATGACATAAGTGTTTTTATTATGCAAAAGTAAGTGGTTCTTCTGTAGGCATCATGCATACGCGAGTAAACGTCATTTGGTAAACTGCATTTAGTCAAGGCCTTTTGGTTGTTGAGTAATTAAGTGGCTATACCATCTTCCTACTGAAATATAATGTAATAGATGGCACATAGTCATCTAGGTCCTCACAAATGGCAGGTTTCAGCATGTTTTGTATACACTCTAGACATGTTCTTTCATTTCTGGATTGACTGCTATGCAAGAAAACAAAAAATGAGTCGAAACTCAGTGACTGTATGACTGCATGTATTCTGTGTTGGTCTAGATATAATGTAAAAATACATCTAACAGACTTATACAGTGCTTTGCAAAAGTATTCATACCCCCTTTTCATGTTTTGTTATGTTGCTGCCTTGTGTTAAACTACTTTGAATTACTTTTTTCCCACATCAATCTACACTCCATGCACCATAATGACAAAGCAAAAAACAGAATTGTCACAACTTCGTGAATTTATTAAAAATAAAAAACTGAAATAAGTACATTGCATAAGTATTCATACCCTTAACTCAGTACTTAGTTGAAGCACCTTTACAGCCTCAAGCCTTTTTGGGTATGATGTGACAAGCTTTGCACATCTGCTTTTGCCAAAACCATCTGCCATTCTTTTCACCTCTTCACCTCTCAAGCTCTGTCAGCTTGGATGGGGGCAGATGCACATTGTCAGGTTTCTCCGAAATATTTCACTGGGTTTAAGCCCAGGTTGTGGCTGGGCCACTCGAGGACATTTACAGAGTTGTCTGTAATCCACTCTTGCTGTGTGCTTAGGGTCATTGTCCTGTTGGAAGGTGAACCTTTTGCTCAGTCTGAGGTTCTGAATGCTCTGGACAGCTCTCAGTATTTTGGTGCATTGAGCTTTTCTACTACTCTGACAAGACCTTCAGTCTCAGCTGCTAAAAAACAGCCCCACCGCATGAGGCTGCTACCAGCACACTTTACTTTTGGGATGATACTTTGCAGGTGATGAGCAGTGCCTGGTTTCCCTCAAACATGATGCTAGGAATTGAGATTCATCAGACCAGAGATTCTTGTTTCTCACAGTTTAAGAGCTCTTTAGGTGCTTTGTTGCAAATGCCAAGTGTGTTTTCATGTGTTTCCACTGAGGAGAGAATTGAGTTTTGCCACACTGCCATAAAACCCAGTTCGGTGGAGTGTTGGAGTGATGTTAAAAGGTTTCTTCTATTTCCTCATATGATCATCGAGCTCAACTAGAGTGACCATCAGGTTCTTGGTCACCACTCTAGCTAAAGCCCTTCTCCATCAATTCCTCAGTTTGTCCAGGAGGCCAGCTCTAGGAAGAGTCCTGGTTGTTTCAAACTTCTTCCATCAAGAGTAACAGAGACTGCATGCTTTTGTGAACCTTTAATGCAGCAGATTTTTTTCTGAACTCCCTCTCAGATGTGTGGCTTGATGCAATCCTTTTTCTGAACTCTACAGTTATTTATTTTGACCTTAAGGTTTGGTTTTTGCTTTGATATGCATTTTCAGCTGGTAGACCTTTTATTAAGATGTGTTTGCTTTTCCAAATCAGACCCATTTAATTGAATTTGCCACCGGTTAACTTCACTCGAAATGTAGTAACATCTACAAGCAATATAAATGCTGCTGAGCTAAATTGTCAGCTGTCCCAGTATGAACACTTCTACAATGAAATATATATATATTTTTTTTTTATAAAAAAAAATTGCCAAAGTTGTTACAAACCTATTTTGTGCTTTGCCATTATGGTGTATGGAGTGCAGATTGATGTGGGGAAAACGAGTAATTTAAAGCAGTTTAACATAAGGTAGCAAAATAAAACGTGAAATAAAATGAAGGGGTGTGAATACTTTCGTAAGGCACTGAATAAACGTTAATAACGTACCGTCTTTCAGCAATTATTCAAGTTTTAATTTAAATAAAAATAAAAATCAGACCCATAATATAAACGTTAGTGTTCTGTGCTCGCCAGTTTTGTTTTAAAAGTCAGAATGCGTTGCGATCAGTTACAGTCAATGACCCTCGTGAGAGAGAAGCAAAGCCACAGAAGATCCTTCTCGCCCCTCCTTCTTCTCATGTACTGGCAGCTTCACATCCTCGCTTGTCTTTTCAATGAAGATTAAAAGTGGGCAGACTTTCAACGACGAATTTTGAGCGGTAAGTCATTTTAATACTACATTTTCTAACGACGCAATCTAAACGATTACATAACAGTTAGCAAAAAGACAAAAATAACAAACGCTTGCGCTTCTGTTTTGAGGAGCTCTATCCACCACTCGTTGCAATCACGCTTGAAACTGTTCTTCCTCGCGGTCATGTGACACTTTCGGGATTTTCTTAAACATGAAAAGTCACAAAAACTTCTTATGATGCAAGTAAATACTCAGCGACTACACCGATTAGGTAACAACGTTTCTACGTTACATTAATGTGCCCATTACAAATGTGAAAGATGTAGTATAACGGACTAAGGAAAGAACAGCTCTGGGCGTTTACGTTAAAACCCACACGGTGGTGAGCAACATAAAAGTAAAAAAGAAAAATGATTTAATGTAAATTACTAAATGTTCACTAAATGCTATGAATCCCTCATTAAACGTCACCTAACAAGTCACATTTTGGTTGTGTATGTAAGTTAGGTTAAGTGTGATGTGCTGAAAGGGATTTATCTTTAAACATTAATTTGCCTAAATTTGTTTAAACATACATACAAACATGTGTTGTTCTATGTTTGAGTCATTCAAACAGTTATATTGCTCTATTTTTGCTGGGGAAATAAACAAAATAGCAATACTATCTAAAATGTAAGTTTCTCTATAATAACTTGTGCATTTAACTGCATTAAAGCCATTTTACTCATATTATATAGTCCAAAATTTTCCATGTTGTTTACTAGAAATACTTGTGTTTTCTGGTCAAATATTTACTCAACACTTACCTAATGTGTTACTGAACTCCATAATAAAAATTCCTTGTATTGCAATGTTTTCTTGTGCTGTTTCTGTAAAATTCTAGGAAGTACTGTTAACAAGCCTTCATTATTAGTCCCTGTGTATTTCATGCTCATTTTTCTTCACAGAGATTAACCCATGAGACTCTCTGAGCCCGAGCATGAACCAGGGGAGCGGTGCTTGTTTGTGGACCTCTGTGCCTCAGCACTGCCCTGCACCATGTGATCGTTACAAGCATGCATCTTGTGCCCAAAGAGGCCATGTTTACGTACTAGGTGGCAGAGAAAAATGCTCACTGAGAGATTTCTGGAAATATAATGTGGGTAAGTCATTGTTAATTATCTGCGGCTGCCTGCTGCTTTGTATACTTGTGCTTGTTGTTGTTTAGTTTATGGTTCCCGCTGCACTTGTTGATTATAATTTAAGGGAAATTTATATATTTTTAGTCTGTGACAAGTGGGCCAAGCTTCCCTGTGATAGTGAAGAAGCACCTGAAGAACTCGAGGAGCACACAATGGTAGCTTATCAGGTAATAACAACAAACTTACAATTGAGCATAAGGGGTTTACCAGTTATGAGAAACAATATGACATTGCAGACTATCAGTTAAGGATGTAACGGTATTATTAATATTGTGATATCGTGATAGCAAAACTGTTTCAATATCATTGTGGTCACATGACGATATGAAAGATAGGTCTTCCGGGCAAAAGGTGTAGTTTTTAAAATATATTAAAACTCCTTATTTTAACATAAAAGGTCTTTAAAGTTGTGTTTTGGGCCATTGTGCATTGGCACAGTGTCTGTCAAATTAACTAAAACTGAAAGCACAATATGACTTAATCCCTTAATCTAGTCTGTTTTCGCTGCGCATTTCAAAGCGAAGTGCGCACCTCATTCAGGCAATCTGTTCATGATCCAGTGTTTTCTGCACCTCAGAACGGCTCAGTTCATAGTGAATGCAGTGAACTTGTTTATGTGCTATGAGTTTAAAATGCGTTTAGGAATGCAACAGCCCCCAGTTATGCCTTGTTTTCACTGCAGATGATTTCAGCATTTCACTAGATTGTAAAGTGCAAAAAGTGCAGTATGAATTTCCGACAGCTTGTGGTTTAAATGGTTAATGTTACGGCATTCCAAATTCAAAATATCTCTTTCATGTGTAGAAAGAAACTGGGACAGAAGTGTGAATTTTCCTACTGTAGTGTAAAGCAAAAATAGTATACCTATGAAATATTCATTTTCATTTATTTTACATTACAATAGTTTTACAATATATGGCTATGACTGTCATAGAAATAACAATAATATAAAATTGTTGTTGTTATTATTATATTCTATTATGTATAGCTTCCTAAAACACCAGTGTGAATGTAATTTAGACTGAGACAGTATACCACAAATAAAAAGAGGGTTGAGTCCCCTTTAAAATTCAGGTACAAGCCAATTTACTGACTTTTTCTGAGTTTAGTGTTCCTAGTTAAGAACAAGGGTTGGGGCTCTTAATTTTGAGCTCTCATAGTGCATTAGATAAAGTAATTTAACTTTAAATGTACAAAATTGTAATTTTTTCCCCAAGTCTTCATTTGTCTTTATATCGAGATATTATTGTATCTTGAGATTTTGATATTGTTACATCCCTACTATCAATTTTCACTTTTTATTAAAAGCAGTCCATGCAAATCATGTACTACATTCCAAGTCCTCCACATATGGGAATATATATATATTTCAGTATACATAAAACATTGCAAAATGCCAAAAAAGTAAATAAATATATTTATAAATATTTCGAATATATGTTTATCAATTTTATAATTTTTCTTCATAGGGATTTCTGTATGTCTTTGGAGGAATGCAAGATTCATCATATACTAACTCAAAAACACCTCTTTGGATGTTTGATACAGGTATTTTTTATTCAGTGCATGTTCACAATGAGTCAACATTTTTTCCCATTTTTTTACATATAAATAAATAATAAATAAAATTTGTACTTTAAATTTTATTCGACATTATATGCATGGAAATGTTAAAAACTTGTGCTACATGAACGCAAATTATGTTTTATTACACAGTAATATGCCACTTTGTCATTCACGTCTTCAATTTGATATTCTTTTTAGTTAAAGAGTGCTGGATTAATGGGAAAACAGGGAGTGAACCTTTGCAGGTAAAACATCTTTTTTATAAGACCAGCAGCTGACACACATGATCCTTCATTATAATGAATTGTTTTTGTAGGGAGTGACACCAGCAAACAGAAAAGGGCACAGTGCTGTTATCTTTGGGTCTGCTATGTATGTCTACGGTGGATACATTGATATGAAAGGATCAACAAAAGAATTCTGGAAATTTAATTTTGGTGAGTGTTATCACGCTTGGGATTTATGTTTTTTTTTTTATTAAACGTGCATCTTCTAAGACAGACAATAAAATATTTATTTGAAAAGTGTGACTGTTATCCACCTTAGGTGTGATTTCTGTCATTTACAAATTGCTGAATCATCTTACCAAATAATGAAATTGTCCACATGTTTAGAATCCAGGGTGTGGTCGCTCCTAAGCAGTGTAAAAGGTGGGCCTGGTCCCAGACATGGTCACTCAGCTATGACATACCACGACTCCATGTACCTTTACGGTGGCCTGCAGGGCCTGAAAGAACAGAAGGACCTGTGGAGTTGGAGTTCTGCCAGCCAAACCTGGAGCTGCATTAAATTCCAGTAAGTTTCATCTATCAATCCCATAAACCCTAACTGCCATACAAATAATAAATAGATTTGGTCCAAGCGAAGTTTATAGCTTCTAACCTTTGAAAGATATTTGTGACCCTGGACCACAAAACCAGTCATAAGGTTAAATTTGACAAAACTGAGATTTATACATCATATGAAAGCTCAATAAATAAGCTTTCTATTGATGTATGGTTTGTTAGGATATGACAATATTTGACTGAGATACATCTATTTGAAATCAGGAATCTGAGGATGCAAAAAAATCAAAAAGACTGAGAAAATCACCTTTAAAGTTGTCCAAATTAGGTTCTTAACAATGCATATTATAAATCAAAAATTACATTTTGATATGTTTACAGTAGAAATTTTACAAAAAATCTTCATGGAACATGAACTTTACTTGATTTTTTAATGATTTTTGGCATAAAAGAAAAATAAAAAATTTTGACCCATGCAATGTATTTTTGGCTATTGCTACAAATATACCCCAGCGACTTAAGACTGGTTTTGTGGTCCAGGGTCACATTTAAGGCTAGATTTACGAAACAGGGCAAGCTTGCATTAAAGCGCAATTCCATAAACGTGTTCCATAATTTTTCACTTTGCGTCTTTAGTAAATCCTGACAGTACTATTTTAATACCAAAAGACGGTTTGCGCAGGCACAAGCTGTTAGCTAATCTGGCCCTTAGAGTTTTATTTTGTAGATTCATTTAGTAGGAAACATGTTTCCCAGCACAAAAAAAAATATTCCACTTAACTAGGAGTTGACTGTTATCGGCCTGGCCGATTATCGGCACCGTTATTAAGCATTTTATGTTTATCGGTATCGTCATTTTGATCAAATTATTTAAAAGCATTTAAAGAAAGTTTTTGTCAAAGCCTTTGTTATACTTATTTTTGATATTTATTTTCATTTTTACACCAGACATATACACTGCCATTTAAAAGTTTTGAATCAGTAAGACTTGTAATGTTTTTTAAAGAAGTCTCATCAAGACTGCATTTATTTAATCAAAAATACCGAAAAAAATTGTTATTAGTAGTTAATAGTTTAGCTTTGATCACAGAAATAAATTCGATTTTTAATGTATATTAAAATAGAAGAACGTTATTTTACATTGAAATAATATTTCACAATATTACTTTTTTTTTCTGTATTTTTGATCAAATAAATGCAGTGTTGTTGAGCATTAGAAACTTATTTCAAATACATAAAATTCTTACTGATCCCAAACTTTTGACCAGCAGTGTATATCTGTTCAAAATATCGGTTATCAGTCTACTTGGTCTGTAATAATGGGTATCTGCCCTGAAAAACACATTTTGGTCGACCACTTAACTTTCTGTGCCCTAAACGGCACTTTAAAAACAAAACAAAACTTATGGCTGGTTGCTTTAGTTTAGAGTCTTCCGATTTAACAGAATAGTTCACCCAAAAATGAAATTTTCCTGTAAATGTACTCACCCTCAGGCCATCCAAGATGTAGATAAGTTTGTTTCTTCATCAGAACAGATGTTGAGAAATTTTGCAATACATTGCTTGTTCACCAGTGGATCCTTTGCAGTGAATGGGTGCCATCAAAATGAGAGTCCAAACAGCTGATAAAAGCATAACAGTAATCCACAAGTAATTTACACCAGTCCATCAGTTAATGTTTTGAGAATCAAAAACCTACATGTTTGTAAAAAACAAATCTATCAAGCCACTTCTGGCCAAAATACCAATTCATAATCCATAATTGCACTTCTCCCAGTGAAAGTCTACCCCCTGTTGTCCTCTCACATCAAATATGTTTTGGATTGTAAACAGTGCTTGGTTTGTGCATATTTCTCTCCTGATGCAGTAAGACATTTTCACAGTAGAAAGTAATATTATGAATAGAAGACTCATATTTTAGTCAGAAACAGCAATTTGAAGTGAAAAGGATTTTAATGAATTTATTATTATTATTTTCTTTTACAAATACACAGTTTGTAGATTACTTACAATACTTGATGTATTGTTTGATTCATCAGCTATTTTTTTTTTGGCAATTTTGCCTTGTGATAGGACAGATTAGTAATGAGAGAAAGCGAAGTGGGAGAGAGATAGGGGCAGGGTCGGGAAAGGTCCTCGAGTCAGGATTCGAACACAGGACGCCCAGAGCGCAACAGCGCTGTATGTCGGCGCACTGTCCACAAGGCTATCGGCACCAACATTTATCAGCTATTTTAGCTAATTCTGACAGCACCCATTCACTGATGAGCAAATGATGTAATGCTAAATTTCCCCAAATCTTCATCTTGGTTGGCCTGAGGGTGGGTATATTTTCAGCAAATTTTTTATTTAACGTTAGTATATTGCAAATTTATCAGACATGCTCTTAAACACTAACACTTCTCTGATCCCTTACTCTGCAGTTCAGGTCCTTCCAGGCTGGTTGGTCACTCTGCTGTATTGTTTAAGGACAGCATGCTCATCTTTGGTGGTGGGGAAACCCAGAGCTCTCCTCAGAGCAACTTGTGGAGGTTCAACCTGGAAACACAAACCTGGAAAAAGCTAGCATTGTTGCCTGGATCTCCCTCTCTGAGCCGGATCCATCACTGCAGCATTGGCTTAGGCCAGAGTTTCCAGCCAACAGCCCCAAACATCTACTTGGAAATACCAAACTCTAACAACATCAATAACAAGCTAAGACCATTTAAGAACAAGTGCCAACCATCCCGCTCCACCTTGCAAGAGCCCTGTATTGAGCTCCAGACTTTCCACAAAGACAATAAAAAGTATTTACCAGATTTTAGTATTGTACAGAAAGACACTAAACTGAAAGGAAGCTGTCTCACCTTTGCGAATCATGAGGCTATTACCGAGAAGCGGAATAGTGGTGATCTGGGAGAGGAAACCGAGGATGCCATGTTTTTCCCTATGCCTGACCTTCTGTTAGTCCTGGGTGGTAAACCTCTGCAAGGACAGCATGTGATTTCAGTATGGCATATGACAATGGCATAAATATGTTGTTTTTAATGCATTCTACTTTCTCTGTGAGAAATTAATGGGCCTTAGCAACAATATCTAGCTATGTCCTGTGGGAGAACAATTAAATTCAGTCATGTACAAACATTTTACATTGTCTGTAATTATTACCTTGACTGAACTGAACCCCCATTTACTCTGAAAAAGACCTATTAGGGTTTTTATCTTTTGCAGAATATGTCAGTTGTGCTTAATACTGTAGTCTGTACATGCCAGTGATGCGCGGGTTGATCCAAAATGAGCGGTTACGAGTCATCCAAAAATATTTTTCATGATATTCGGGTCGCGGTCGTTCGGGTCGTTTGAAATAAAGATGCCAATTAAACCTTTGTAATTAATATAGTACTAGACACAATTTTCTATGAAATACATAGACCTACACTTTATTGGCTGAATAATATTTATCTTTTGAATGTTGAGCGTTATTAACTGTTGAATAAATGCTGACGCGAGACAAAATGCCGATTTCCCAACACGTTGAACTGAGCAATGCCATTGTACCATTTTAATAGGCTACTTTTAAATGCATATAGCTCAGTAATGTCAGCTTTATTAATTTTCTGAGAGGGGGTGGGATTTTTGTTGGGAAAGTCGGGGGAGAGATGCACACTTCGATTAGACTGGATAAACACATGCAGCATCTTAACTGTAAGAAAATGGTATTCCTAATAAATGTCTCGAATATTTTGATTATGTCCAATGCTTCTCTTTCTTTTTGGAATTATTAGACACATTCACTATGTCTTTTCAAATGACTAGGTCTGTTTAATTTCCTTAATTATAAAATTTCTTTAAACATTTATTCAAGCAATAATATATAAATTATCTCATGTATATGCTTGTTTAAAACCAGAGATTAAAAACGAATTCCTAGTAAAAACTGTATTTTTTCTTTACATTTCCAGAGAGCGAACGAAATTAAACATTACTTAATAAATTCAAAGCACTATAATTTCCATATTCATTTGATACAACTATCAATATATATAAAATAATATTATTTTGTCATATTTGTGATTCCTGAATTTATATATGAAAACTTCGTTTTGAAGTGCATTCGTTATGTTTGTATAAGAAAATTCGTTAACCTAAAAGTTAAAAGTTAAGAAAAAAGGAATTAGCTTGTTGTCTATATATATTTAGGGCTATAGGCTAATCTTTTTCTTAACTTTTATTACACTGTAGATCGAAATAAAATAATTCTTGATCATATTTAACATCGGAGAATCACTGACATAATTTAGAGTACTTTGAAAACAAAACTATTTAAATCTGTATAAAGGAAAGAAAAAATAAATCACAACAAGAACAATCTGTATTTTTCTTGTAATCAAGAACATTTCTTTTGACAAAATTAATTAATGCCGAATGATGTTTGACAGTGAACACATCTCCACCACATAGCCGCATAAAATCTCTGGTGTCAGTCGCAAATATTAAACATGCGGGTCAGGTACAAAACTGACCTTTTTTTGCGGTCCAAGTTGCGGGCGGGTTAGTTGAAAACGTCGGTCGGGTTCGGGTTGTTTATACATTGACCCGCGCATCACTGTTACATGCTGGTTAACATTATTTTACTATATATCTCAATTTTATATTAAAGTCTTCACTAAGTGTGAAATACGGGTCAAAACTGCTCATGTGAATTTAATTACGTGCTAGGAATCAATCCAACCATTGTCACATTTTGTAATTTGCCCCATGTATATTGCTTGCAGAACACATTTATTTTCATGCCTTCAGTGTTTCAGGATAACTGCACTCAGATGTTTTAATAAGTAATGCATTACACAATGTGTAATCCATTCACAACAATCAAAATGCTAGAGTGCTTATGTTAAAACCAGCATTAGAAAAACAGAAAACTACATTTATAGCATATTTGTATTACACAGACACTGTACTAAATATAACTAGCTTGGCTTAAACATGAAAAAAATACAACTACTAAAAGGATTAAACTGCTTGTAGATCACTAACCGCTTTCATACATTGAACTGCATTTACATTTCTACTTGTAGTGTTTGTTACCACATGAGGGCGACAGACTTCGTCAGACACGCTACACAAAAATCCAACAAATGCACAAGATGCAAAAGATACTGTACATAGCATAATCCAATCTCTTTAACACATTTGAATTGTACTACACAGAAATTTTCATATACTGAAATACAAGACAGAAAAACAGTTCACATCTGTAGGCTAAACAGATACATAACATCATCAGTATCCCTTACCCTCAATATACTTTAAATAGTATTGAACTGCATTCTGTAGAGATTTAATTGTTATATATTAGGACAAACCCCTACACTTATGTGACCCTGGACCACAGAATGTTATAAGGGTAATTTTTTTTTTTTAAATTGAGATTTATACATCAGCTGAAACTGAATAAATAAGCTTTGCATTGATGTATGGTTTGTTAGGACAGGACGGTATTTGTCTGAGCCACAACTATTTGAAAATGGAATCTGAGGGTGCAAAAAATCTAAATATTGAGAAAATTGCCTTTAAAGTTGTCCAGATGAAGTTCTTAGCAATGCATATTACTAATCAAAGATTATGTTTTGATATTTTTATGGCAGGAAATTTACAAAATATCTTCATGGAACATGATCTTTACCTAATGTCCTAATGATTTTAGCATAAATAAAATTTATCATTTTGACCCATACAATGTATTGTTGGCTATTGCTACAAATATGTGACCCTGGACCACAAAACCAGTCATAAGTGTAAATTTGTCGAAATTGAGATTCTTACGTCATCTGAAAGTTGAGTAAATAAACTTTCCATTGAGATATTGTTTGTTAAAATAGAACAATGTTTGTCTGAGATACAACTATTTGAAAACCTGCAATCTGAGGGTGCAAAAAAAATCGAAATATTGAGGAAAACGCCTTAAAAGTTGCTTAAATGAAGTTCTTAGCAATGCACATTACTAATCAAAAATCAAGTTTTCATATATTTATGGTAGAAATTTTACAAAATATCTTCATGGAACATGATCTTTACTTAATATGCTAATGATTTTTGGCATAAAAGAAAAATCGATAATTTTGACCATACAGTGTATTTTTGGCTATTGCTACAAATATACCCGTGCTACTTAAGACTGGTTTTGTGGTCCAGGGTCACATATACCAATGCTACTTATGACTGGTTTTGTTACCCAGGTTCACTTATAGCTAAAAACTACTGATAGTCTAAATGAAGGCATGGTTTGCTTACTTTAGACTGCAAAGCTGGTACAGAGGTTGTATCCTCAGAAGTGGCACATATCCACTCCACAAAAAGGTGCTCTGATTAAATTAGTGAAATGGAAAAAATAACATATTCCCTTAGACTCCAGATGAATATCTTTGAAACAAGATGGAGCCCAATCTTAAGAAAAATACACAGTAATAGTTAACTGACTATACATAGTGGTGTGGAATATATATGCAACAATATATATCTACGAAGCATATGGATTCTCCTTTTATGTGTATTTGATTTGAAAAATCTTGAAATACCTTTTTATTATCATTATTATTATTATTATTTTTAACCCTTCTATTTTTTTTTTCAAATGTCTGCCTCCCTATTGTCTTTTTCTGATGTATAACTTTTATAGCACGTTCTAATAAAAAAGTTAAAAAAAAAGGTGCTCTGATTAATGCAGGTAAAAGGCATCATAATACACAAAACACATAAATTCAAAATTGAAATGTAAAGTAAAATGCCTTTCTTTAAATAGATGTGGCCATAGAAGAAAGGTGCCTAGAGAATGTAACATGTATTTAATTTGTTGAAGCGATAGAGGGCGCCATATCACTAAAGAAAAAGTTGCCAATGCAATCATCCTATCCGCAGTACAAAAAAGTCGATTAATACTGAAATAAAACAGCAAACAAAGCGGCACTTGAGTGAATTTCTTACAACTTATCTTAAGCCTCGCAAGTGCGAGTGCATTATTAATTAAATGCTACAAAATTGATCTGAAATTAGTTACTATTATCATTAAACAATAATGGATTTGCTTTGTTAGGTAAAATAATACTAATACTAATAATGATGATAAAATAGCCTAATAATAATGCTGGATGTAGGCTATAAACTGACGTGAAAACAACACTTACTGGCAATATACATTATGCTTAAATGTTTTGTTCTGTTTTTTGAAAGAAACCGATTTCTGTTGCGTTTTGAAAGCCCTGCAGTCTTATATTTTCACAATGAAAAGTTGGTGTGAAATGGCTGTTACGTGTCACGTACAGATCCAGCGGTCATCCACGCTCTTTTTGTACTGATGCGGCTCTGTGAGCGTAACCTGTTTTAGCGTAATCTCTCGCCTGCAGTTGGTCGAGCGTCCCACGTGGTTTGAAGTATAAAAAAGTTTCAGCGCGAGGTGCTTTAGTGTCGTGATTACACGAGAGAAAAAGACCAAAGGACAACATCCCTCCTGAGGCTGAAGAAACACGCAAGAACATACACATTTCACAACATTACTCCTGAGAGAAGAGGAGCACGAGCAAGTGATATTCGGTGGAAGGACAAAGAGTGAAATTTTGTCTTCAAAGAAGATTTTTTGACTACGCTGACCTTTGAAGGAATACAAGATTAGTAACCGGTTTGTTTTGATTCTTTCCACGCGTCAATTTGTCAGTTACCTTGGAGATGAGGTTTCGATGAGGAGGTTTTCGCGCTTTTAATTACCACTGACATTTTAGCGACTTAAATGTGTTTACCGGGCGACACTACACACACTTTCTGTGAACGTCTCACAAAAATGACCGCGAGCATGATGATGAATGGACATCTGTCAGAGGAGGTTGTTGGAAGTACAACTTTGTCCGGTTTATAGGTCAAATTGTTTTACGGTAGGAATTCATGAACTGATTTATTTGTTGAATGGACACCTTATTTAAGAAAATGAGTATTTACATCCTCTCTGTAACCTGTTTAATGGCTTGCATACTCTCAGTTCAGTGTAGTCTGGGAGCTGAGACTGTGTCTCAGGAGTCTCAGTGTGCCTCTTGTGGACTCGGGCATCCGGATGATTCGGGGCGAATGGACACAGACTTTCTGGAGGCGGTTAAAAGGCACATTTTGAACCGACTGCAGATGAGAGAGAGACCAAATATCACTCATCCCATTCCCAAAGCTGCCATGGTAACGGCGCTGCGCAAACTTCACGCGGGTAAAGTTCGGGAGGACGGGAGGGTTGAAATTCCCAACTTGGATGGACATGCTGCCCACAACGAGGTGCAAGAAGAAACGTCGGAAATAATCAGTTTCGCCGAGTCAGGTTTGTACAAGCTCTTTTACCATATAGACATTTTGACATTAGCATTTTAGTAGTTAGACATACTTAATATTTTGGAGCAACTAAAACCTGCATAATGCCACTACAGTTGAGCATAAATAAATATACAAGTACAAAAGATTTAAATGTCTTGGTTTGAACTTAAATATATGGAGTACATTTATTTTTGGGGCGTGTGTTCATTTGTCACAAACAATGTTTGGAATTTACAGAATGCACAAATATTACTAGTCAAATGTTTAATTTACATGTCAAATAGGTGTCAGTAATGCTGTGTGACTTTAGTGGGTCTGTTCCAAAATCTAGTGAGATGCTTCGTTGCCTGCCATCCTAACAGAGATATGACTTCATAAATGACCTGATTTGTACCATTTATTTTTTTAAGATGTGAACTATATAGAAGATTATAAAAGATGCACAACAAGGACTGATCCTTTACGTTACATATCTATGACATCTTAAAACTGATTATATTACTGTAATTGCTTTAAACAAGTGGTGCAATTTTGCGTCTTTTAGGGTTAATGTGACGTGCATCCTTGATCTAATATTTCTCTGATGTAACTGGAGCAATTAGAACACATGACCCTCTCTTAACATATAATTAGATATGCTGACAGAAAATAATAAGTAGTTTGTCAAATTATGACCTTTTGCTAGGTGGGTGTTGAGGCAATTAAATTCCTAGAACATCCTCGGGAACGCCAAGAGAGCATCAAAAACATGGCAATCAAATTATTACAGATAATTCGTTAATAAGAGGGCAAGAACATTTTCACGCCTTTTAATAGACAATACAGCCATAAAATCCTTTGTTAAAACTAATAAAAACTAATGCCTTTTATTGAAGTATACATTGCTTTGAAGTGACTACAGGGTTCCCATGGTCATGGAAAGCAAACAAAAGTCGGCACACCATAGGCTTTCAAAATACAAAACAATTTATTAACGGACTTAACACAAGGTAACGGGTTAGGGTTTGATCTGGCGAAGAGCCTACGAGCTCGAAATGTTACCTTGTGTTAAGTCCATTATTAAAGTTTTGTATTTTGGAAGCCTATGGTGTGAGCATGTTAGTTGTTGATGTACATGTTTTGGTTTGTCTTAGCTCCCATGGTCATGGACAACCTGGAAACATGAGGTCTGAAAAAAGTAATAGAAATATAATGCAGCAACCCTGAATGCTGTAGTAAGTCATGACAATGCATTGGTCAAAAAGGGTGGGAAGTGATGAAACTCTATTAACCAGTTCATTAGTTGTAATACAGTTCAGTTTACAGATGAAAGTATTTAGCTTGATGAGTACATGAATTAACCCTCTGCACATTTTTAATTGTCATTAAACAATAAATGTAAGTTTGCATGATCAAAAGGACATTGATAGAAGAAAGACATCTAGAATACGGTTATGCAGATTAAGACATCAATATGTGCTTTGTAAACAGGTCCTCTGCTATAGTAATATGCATGTTAATAAGCAACTAGTTTGTGAATAGTGTTCCCAAATCCAAAGTGTTACCCAGATCACAATTTATGGTCATCATCAGGAAGAATAGTGGATATATAAATGTGCAAATTGCTTTTTTATAGAATTTACCAACATCTCACATACTTAAGCTTGTAAAACTGGCTTCTTTATCTTCTAGTCTCGCACACTGTGCAGCACAATTAGCTTGGACATTACCCGAGCTTCTTGCTCCAATAAGAATGATCTGAACGCACTCATGACAGGGCAACAAAAGAAGGCAATTATTGAGAGAGTACTGTGCGTTCTTGCTAAACCCAATATGTCAACATTGGGAACAAAAACAACAAAAGAAAACAAAAGAAATCACTCAGAATAATGCATGAGACATTTGAGTCGTGGGTGACAGAAAGGCTGGGGTGGGGGGATGGCCTTCTTATATCCGACTCTGAAAATGCATTTCAAATATCAAAGCTCGATCAGGCCTCTTCGGCAATGTCCCCTATTATTCAAGACACCTTTGAACCAGTGAGCAGCAATGCATCATGAAACTGGCTCTCCGAACCCCCATCTGCCTGAAGGCCAGCTGGCGCTAACCCCTCAAGTGAAGGCTGCCAGCCAGGGCATAGCATTAGGACAACCCTAGATCCATTCTGCTCAGAGGTACAAAACGAGGAATTTGTGAGGTATGCAATGTGCAAATCACTGCAGCTGCAGGCAATTGGGTTGCCTCACGTGTTGCATGCTCTTCCCTGCAGTTACGCGGTATGACCGCAAGCCAGAAGGTGGCTCCTATCTTGCTCCCTGCTTTAGGAGAGCAATAAGAAGAGGGCTGCCAAGGTACAGGAGAGGACGGCTGCCAATTTCAGGTCTCTATTGACACTGTCCTATGGGCCATTTCAGAAGTATTTGGTGTCCCGTAGCCACAGGAGCGGAGCGGTAGATGCTCGCTTCTCATTTGTCAGCGCAACCATTCGGACTCGCTGAACTCTTCAGGACCAGGTCAACACGGGGTATTAAGACTTCATTATTAGACATTATTCAGTGTGGCACAGTGTCCATAAGGTCAAAGAGCCAAATTGATCTCTTTAGAAAATCTTTGTTTTTTGACATTTGATCTAAGCAAGGAAATTAGAGCCTCTAGTGCTAACTGATTGGCAGACGGTCAAAATCTAATCAGGCAGCATGCCATGGTCTTGATCTTATTGATCTTCGACAAGCAGTTCCCATTAAGCATTTAAAACATGAGAGCAATCTTCAGCGAAACACAGAAACAAAGCTAACGCCCATTTTCTCAAAAGTTCATTTGCCCATGCTCTGTTTGAAAGTATTATGCATGCTTACACCAAAACCAAAATTTGAAATGCATTGTTAAAATGAATATTTGTCCGGTTGCATACCTTTGCTCAGAGAAGTTAAACAGCCACAGGGAACCACAGGATGCAGGAGAAGCAGGCGAGCTAAACAAATGCAAAACAGTCAGATATAAAAAAATATATGAGATGTTCTGATGGGGCAAACTGATGTAGGTAAGTGTTGATATTCATGGTGATAAAGCATGCCACAACACTGACAACATCTTGTCTCCCTGCTCACACAGCCTTGGAAAGTGCAGAGTGGACAAAGCCTTGTTTGACTAGATTCACTTTAAGCAGGAGCTGTTGAGACAGGTTCGGAAACACTTGAGCACATGGCCATACAAGTATATTTGTATCCAGGGGGCATATAAAGGCAGGTAACAAGGTGAAATGGTGGAGTAATCAGTTCAGTGAATGTGTTCCCTATCATCATAGGACATACTTGTTCACACCTGACACCTCTCCGGGGCTTGATTCTCTGTCACTGATGAACTTTGACTGTGTCTGCACTGTGGGATATAAAGGGCTGGGTTCCCAGCAAAACGAGTTTAAAAAAAAAAAAAAAAAAAAAAAAAAAACATTTTGTCACCAGCATATGTCTTTGCATGCTGGCTTCAACTAGATGTCTTAACTAGCACAACCAGATTTTTTGGTCAAACACCTTTACTAGAAAAGCCATGCAGGTTGATGCACTAGATAACAATACTATACAGCTGAGCTAGAATAACTAAAAAATAATTTTAAAAATTGACAGCATACTGTATGATGCACATTGCATGCACATATGATAGCAGTTGCTTTCAAGTCTATCATTTCTGAAATTTTTAGAGAAGCAGAGAGAGTTCATACTTAATGTGAGGTCAGGCTTTCAACTGAAGAAGCCACCCTTTGTTGCAAGCTGTTGACATTAAACCAAACTAATCTGTTGGCAAACATTACTATTTCAAAACCTGCCAATATTAAACAGCTCTGGCATTCAGATCAGGATTGCAGTGAATATGATTCATGTGCAACTTTAAGCATCAAGTGAATTTCTCTCAATATCCGGGTGCTCTAATAAATCTGTGCAATCAAAATACAACAGCAAAAAAGACTTTCTAAATACAATTTGCTACACAGTTGTATTTAGAAAGTGGCCAGTGTGATGTAAATGCCTCATCATGCTTCTCATTTGAAGGGCACACGCTCAGTGCTAGGCTGTGCCACAGCAGTCTCCTAATACCTCTCGCAGTGCATTGTGTTGTCAGTCTTTCGGCTCCAAAAGCTCTGGGTTTTCACAGTACTCCCTGTGAACTCAATGAACCCCCTGGGGCAAGGCCCACGTCTGAGCCCCCTACCCTTCCACCCGGCCCAGCATCTTCAGCCCAAACCACCGGTCCAGCTGGACTTGGGCCCAGAACTGTGGCATCTAGTCTATCTGGAAAAGTTAAGCAGTTTATGTAAACGAATGTGGCCAATGAGAGGTAGTCGTCAGCAGAATCACAAGCTGTTTGTGCTGAGAAAAGACATGAACAAGCTTATTTCGCTACTTAACAAACTTCTCTGGTCTCTTACAGATGATGTGACTCCATCAAAGTCAAGCCTCTACTTTCTAATCTCCAATGAGGGGAATCAGAACCTCTACGTGTTGCAAGCAAACCTGTGGCTGTACTTCAAGCTGTTACCAGGTACTCAGGAGAAAGGACTACGGCGGAAGGTGACCGTAAGAGTGCACTACTATGAGCCCGGTGGGAAGAACGTGCACTGGCCAATGATGGAAAAACGTGTGGAGCTGAAACGCAGCGGCTGGCACACCTTCCCTGTGTCCGAGGCCATGCGGGAAATGCTCGCAAAAGGGGGTCGCCGACAAGACCTCGACATTCACTGCGAGGGCTGCGAGGCCGCCAACGTTCTTCCCATTATGGTGGACCCAAGCGATCCCTCGCACCGTCCCTTCTTGGTAGTCCGCGCCCAGCAGGCAGATGGGAAGCATCGAATCCGAAAGCGAGGCTTGGAGTGTGATGGCACCAATGGCGGTTTGTGCTGCCGACAGCAGTTTTACATTGACTTCCGGCTCATTGGCTGGAACGACTGGATCATCGCGCCAGCGGGGTACTATGGAAACTACTGCGAAGGCAGTTGCCCGGCATATATGGCAGGCGTTCCAGGCTCTGCCTCGTCGTTTCACACGGCAGTAGTTAACCAGTACCGCATGAGAGGCATGAGTCCTGGTTCGGTCAACTCCTGCTGCATACCCACCAAACTCAGCACCATGTCCATGCTGTACTTCGACGACGAGTACAACATCGTCAAGCGTGACGTGCCTAACATGATCGTAGAGGAGTGTGGCTGTGCCTGAAAAGAACATGTTACGAAAGCAATGACAGTCATATTTATGGTCTTTCTGAACCACATGCATATAGATTGCATTCATATTTGTGCACTCACAAAGTACAATCACACACACGTTTGTGTGTGTGTGTGCATCAAGCAGTAGATCAGATGTATGACAGGTGGGTCCTTCTAATGAACAAAAAGGCTTTGGGATGAAAAGGGAACACCAAATGGTTTCTAGTTTGCCATTTCTAGACTTAAAAAAAGTGGCTCAATACTCCAGCAGCAAAAAGGAGACAAACTGGTGTCACCCTTTGACATAAGTACTTAAAGACTGTTGTACAAGCACTGACATATCTCCTACTTCAGAACACCAGCACTTCAACAGCTCTTTTAAGACACTATGACAAATCATTCCAGCTGATGTGAAGATTTCCAAATCAGTGTGTCATCTTCCCAGTCATTCCCAGAGGCATTCCCACAGCAATGACTCTAGTTGTCTGCGGCAATCCGTCGTGAGGCTCCTACTCAAACTGTAAGCACCTCTGGACAAGATCGTCTTGAAACTAAAACCACTTCTGGCATTCTACTAATAGTGCACGTCTTGACTATAGCAGACTACATAACTAGATCTAACCGGTACTTCACCGCTTCCTTCATCTGCACACTTCAGTGGCTGACAAACGCTTGCAGCGGTGTGTGCGTCCCGCGGAGCCGCTTCCATTCTGTCCAGCTGGTTTACAGGGAGTACAGCACTTGCGAAAACTCTCGAAATGCACAATTTAAAGCACTTGCATATTGCAAAGCCTTCAAAAGGGTACATCGAGGTGGACCTACCCTTGCCCATAGTCCTTTTAATATAAAGTGCCGCACGAACTATGCAATGTATAGTAATCCTGAACTATGTCAAACAAACTGAATTCTTCTTTCTGCTTGTCTTTAACTCTTTATCAATACTTGAAATGTGATCTTTCGCTTGCTTTCCAAAGCGGATGATTGTTACGACGTTTGCACTGAAAAGTTGCGGGATTAGTTGAAAGACAAAAAAAAAAACTGCCATTGAAAATGTTATTTTTGTAGTAAAACTGAACTTGTGAAAAATATATTGTACCTAATTAATTGTACCAAAGAGGCCAATGTTTTAGCTATTATAATAAGGTGGCAAGGCCATTCCAATATTTGTAAAATAATTATTGATACTTCTCAAGAGGCCTAATAATCAGGGTACAACATTATGGATTCCATTTGTAGCTCTGTCTAATTTTTTATACGATGTACAGCAAACTGATGAAACACAATCTCTTCCTTGTCTTTAATTTTCCAGTCTTCTATTTAATAAGAGTTATTTCTTAGTTGTTGTTACAAAGCCCTTTAGTTAAACAGATGTCATCTCTGTACAGATTATGTAAAATAAAATATTCTTTCTTAAATATTTTGTAACTTTAAAATAAATTCTTACTTTGCATCCTTGTGAACAAATTGCTTTTAAATCCATAGCACAGATTGCATGCATTTTAAAAGGATATGACCAGACATGAGAAGAGGAAGCGGTCTTGCAACCGCTGCAGTTTTATATTCTGCAAAGCCTGCAAATGCAATTTGCAGGTGAACGCAATGCCTTCAACCTCAGAGATATCGATCAACAAATTAAGATAGCATCAGAATAAATTTATATATACACCGACACCCAGGTAACACGTCGCACATAAATGTAATGACTGGTTTCAATATTTGTCATTCTTAGTACATTCTTGGCTCGGAGGCAAGAGGGCTCTCACTGCACAACATGTAGGCACAGAAACTGATTACATCAGAGTGGGTCCCCTGGAAGCACTATCAACATGTACTGCCTTTTCTGAGCCCTAGAGGTATAGATGCAAAGCACTAAAACCCCCGGACACCTACCAACGGTCGTGTATGTTTCAGCCGAATCCAAAGTACAACACTGCAAAACAAGCCCTTTCCAAAACATACCGCATAACAAAGATAATTACCTGAAGTGTTCCTGTCTTGCATCTGTCAAGAAAGGCAGAAAAAGTGTCATGAAAAATGACATGTTTGTATAAGTGCATTTAAAATGACAGCACAAGAATGATATGAGTCAGAAGTGACTCCCACATGTAACGAAAATAAATATTCCGGTTTTAGTTTCTTAGTTATTGAGGTTGGTATGTGTATATGTGTATTTGTTTGTGTAGGGTGTGAGAAAAGTACGACTTTCGGAAAGAAAGTGCAGCAGGTAGAGAGAGGTACAGGCAGAGCTGTCTCGTCATGTAGCGGAGTGTTAACGGTGCCGCCATGACTGCTGGAATGTTAATGACACCGTAGCTGCGCTGCAGGCAAACTCGTGAAGCCACACACACAAGTTAAGAAAACACCTCAAACCATCTCACATGACAAAACACATACAATACAATCTGTAAACACCATCTGAGGTTAACAGGTGTCAAAAGATTTATGGTGAATCGAATGTAGAACAACATATAGACACATACTTGGCATAATTTGTCATTAAAATGGCCATGATTATGGGTTAAATGCTTAGAATTTCGTAACCCCACATATGGTTCGACTGGGTTCACATGCACTTCAAATCTACATGCTCATTCCTCAGCAATTGCAACATAACACTTTTCTGTCATAATAAATTGCATGATTTTTTTAAAAAAAACAAAACAGCTATATATATAACATGGTCCCATTTTAATAAAAGGTGGCCTTTGATGTACCAGTACTTGCATAAAAAATAACTACAATGTACTTACTGACTTAATACTGTATTGCAAAATCTGCTGCTGCTATTGAGGTTGGATATGGGAAAGGTTAAGAACAGGTTTGGTGGTATGGGTAGGTTTAAGGGTGGGTTAAAGTGTTAGGGATGGGTCAACAGTGTAATTACAAATGTAATTATGAAATTACATGCAGATATTTATCAAACATGCACGTCCACAATAAGTGCATTGTATTAAATGATTCATTTCAAATGTAAGTACATATTAGTTAAGGCCACCTGATATAAAGTGGGACCTATAACACTATATTTCTGTAAAGAAATGACTACTTTTTATTAAGCAAAGATGCACTAAATTGATCAAATTACAGTAAAGGCTTTTACATTGTTACAATCTTCTTTTGAACATCAAATAATCAACATTATTTATAATAATACAAATGTTTCTTAAGCATCAAATCAGCATACAGTATTAGGACGAATTCTGATTCTGAAAGAACGTGACACTGAAAATTCAGCTTTGCCATCACAGGATTAAATAACCTTTTAAATTATAATAAAACAGAAAACAGTTATTTTAAATTATAATAATATTTCACAATATTTCTATTTTAAATTGTAATAATATTTCACAATTTGTTGGCTTTACAGTATTTTTGCTCAAATAATAATGGTAAGCATAAGAGACTTCTACAACAACAGAAAACAGTTATTTTCAATTGTAATAATATTTCACAATATTTCTGCCTTTACTGTATTTTCGATTAAATAAAAATGGTAAGCATAAGAGACTTTATATTTACACACTTTATATTAGGTGGCCTTAACTATTATGTACTTACATCAAAAAATAAGTACAATGTAGTTAATGTGGTCATATTGCATTGCAAAACACTTTTTCTTCTATTAAGGTGGGATATGGGTAAGGTTAGGGACAGGTTTGGTGGTATGGGTAGGTTTAAGGGTGGGTTAGGGTTTAAGGGTCGGTTCAACAGTGGCAATTACAGAAATTAATTACAAATGTAATTACATATAGGTTTTTAAAAATATATAAATACAATGTAAAAACATGTATGTACACAATAAGTACACTGTACTAAATGATCAATTTAAATGTAAGTACATAGTAGTTAAGGCCACCTAAGTAAAGTGGGACCGAGACTTCTATCAAAACCAATAAAAAAAAACAACAGAAAACAGTTATTTTAAATTGTAATAATATTTCACAATATTGCTGTCTTGATAGTATTTTTTTAACAAAAATAATGCTAAGCATAAGAGACTTCTATCAAAAACAATAAAAAACAACAACAGAAAACAGTCATTTTAAATTGTAATATTTCACAATATTGCTATTTTAAATTGTAATAATATTTTACAATATTTTATCAAAAAATAAGCATAAGAGTCATCTATCAAAAACAATAAAAAAACAACAAAACAGTTATTTTAAATTGTAATAATATTTCAGAATATTGTTGCATTTACAATTTTTTTTGATCAAATAAAAATGGTAAGCATAAGAGGCAATCAAAAACAATTAAGAAAAAAACAACAACAGAAAAAAAGTTATTTTAAATTGTCATAATATTTCACAATATTGCTATTTTAAATTGTAATAATATTTCACAATATTGTTGCCTCTATGGTATTTTTATCTAAAATAATGGTAAGCATAAGAGACTTTCAAAAACAATAAAAAAACAACAACAGAAAACAGTTATTTTAAATTGTAATAATATTTCACAATATTGTTGCATTTACATTATTTTTGATCAAATAATAATGGTAAACATAAGAGACTTTATAATTAAAAAAATACTGTTTTATTATTCTGAAAATGGACAAATGTGCATTTATTATCACAGAAACTCTGTTTTCATAGTGTTTTATTAATTGCACTTACAGTGGAGCGGCATTTAGACTTTGAGTGCTTGTGAGACAAAAAGTATGCAGGCTTGAGAGAATCTAAACAAAACTAAAACTGATTATTCTTCCCCCTTTTTACGTCACGTTTAAATGCTGGTTGAAATTTTGACCCTAGAATTGACCTGCACAAGGCCTGTGAACCCTCAGTGGGGGATTACAGGCCTGGGTAAAAAGTCTTGGGAACATAAAAGCATGCTTGAGTGGCCCAATGAGCAGAAAGTTCATTAATCCAGCAACATCTGCGCATTTACGCTATTACAGACATTAAAAAAAAAAAACTAAACAGATTTAGACTTGAGCTTCAATGTTAAACCTGAATCTAAAACAGTAAAGATCATTCCCTTCGTCATGTTCGAAGGAAACACCTTTTACTCTGCAGGGAAACAACCTAAGGTTTGTCACTCTCCACCTCCCTCCTCCCTTCCACATTGACCCCTTGACTCCTTGAGCACTAGCGTACATTCAAGCCCACAAAGCTTCCATTTGTGTCGTGGTTCTACCTAGTACCGGCTGGGGGATCAGGGATCAACGAGGGTCACCTCTATAGGGAACCCAGGAGAGAGTCGCCACTGTGAAAGAGCTGATATTACAGTGAAAAGGGCAACTAAACAACACCACAGTCAATCAGCCCTTACCCTCCGTCTGGCATCCAAAATTCATTTCATATCCATCACGGCCGAACATGATGTTGATGTTGGCTTAGCTCTGGCCATTGGCTGAGCTAAATGAGGCTGCTTTGTGGCAGCGTTCTGAAGGATGGGATTATTTTAACCTTTGGAGAACGGAAGTAAGACAGAAAGAAGACTTGTAGTTGGGAGTAATTCCCTGCGCGTACGCCGCAGTTAAAAGCGGAGCCAAGAGCAAACAGCTGGCCTTTTGTTCAGGCAGGCAGAGTTTCTCCCCACATTCATGTGACGTGGTGCATGCAAGGACTGAAACCGCTGACGGTGATAGTGACAATGATGAGTACAAGTGAAACTGCAGCACGGCTTGGCCTTCAAGTTCACAGACAAAGGCCTGCGACTCTCTGATCTTACAGCACAAGGAAAATATGAGGAAAAATAAGGGCATATTTGGATGGCCGCACACACTGTGTGTTTGTGAGAGGGGGAATTCCTTTGGAGGGGATTTCAGGTGTGGTTGTACATTCATCGCAGACCGCTTTAAAGCGAGCCATCGTGCCTGTGTGGCTCATCACGGCTGACTGATGGCTCATTATTTAGCAGGTGCCTCATTGTTTTCCATTGTTCGGCGTTGGGGGAATTTTATGATTCGACCAAAACGGTGATGCTGAGTGTGGGCGTCTCAAGATGCTGCCGTCTCCATCGCGCATGGAAGAAAGAAGACCTTTGTGAGGAGAAACTGATGTCGGAAGAGATGTGTAAGAGAGAAGGGCAGTGGAAAGAGTAGCGGAATGTCGCTCTTGGGTGACACGCCTATTGGTTAAAAGGAAGCTAGAAACAAAGACACAAAGAGAGAAGGCAACCTGATCAGATGAAAAGATACACACAGGCTTGACATGCTCTTCTATGCTAATGGATGAGGACCAAGTCAACATACAAGATACATACTGAGAAAATGTTCCACGCGGAAGGGAATGTGAGGCATTGTATCATCAAAATGTGTCTGGAGACAGTGTATATAGAAGTGAGCTACGCGCTGTTTCTTTCCCATGGATGAAGCCTCATTAATAAAGGCCTGAGCTGTGAATTATAAATGAAGCGTTGACTGACCTAAACTGAATGAATCCCTGAATCTTTGGCTGAACCTCTCACATAGGACAGGTCACAGTGCTGCTGACACATATATATATATATATATATATATGTGTGTGTGTGTGTGTGTGTGTGTGTGTGTGTGACCCTGGACCACAAAACCTTAAAGGGATAGTTCACCCAAAAATTAAAATTTGATGTTTATCTGCTTACCATCCAAGATGTAGGTGACTTTGTTTCTTCAGTACAACACAAACGAAGATTTTTAACTCAAATTGTTGCAGTCTGTCAGTCATAACCAAATTATGGTTCGTGACTATACACTGAAGTCTTAATGCACGAAACAATCAGTCTGTGCAAGAAACTGAACAGTATTTACATATTTTTTTTACCTCTGATCCACTGCAATGTCTAACTGTCCTGAGCGCATTCACAACAGCTGGCGTGTGACGAAGAGCAAGCAACCATAACTTCTGTCGATCAGGCTCAAAAGTTGGGAGTGGGTGAAAAGTGGGTGAAACACTCCTGGATGAGTTCGCGCAAGCAAACACAATCTTTTAGTTTTTCATCGGTTGCAATAATAAGGATAAGCACAAGTAATTAGCATTTTTAGTAACCGTGGAACCCTCAATCTCTCTGTGTAAATAGTAAGTGTTGTATACGTGCGACAGATCGCTTCTGCGTATGCGTCTACTATGCCAGAGCATGTTCACACGCCACGCACCGGCTGTTGTGAACGCGCTCAGGACAGTTGGACATTGCGGCGAATCAGAGGTAAAAAACCCCGATATAAATACTCTTTAGTTTCTTGCACAGACCGATTGTTTCGTGTTAAGACCTCAATGTATCAATGTCACGAGCCACAGGGTTTTGTCTGCGTATGTTCTTTTGACTCTCAAAGCCATTGATCCCATTGACTGCCATTATATGACTGACAGATTGCAACAGTTTGAGTTAAAAATCTTTGTTTGTGTTCTACTGAAGAAACAAAGTCATGTACATCTTGGATGCCCTGGGGGTAAGCAGATAAACATCAAATTTCCATTTTTGGGTGAACTATCCCTTTAAGTAGCACGGATATATTTGTAACAATAGCCAAAAATACACTGTATGGGTCAAAAGTATCGATTTTCTTTTATGCAAAAAACTAATTAGCTTTAAGATGATGTATAAATCTCAAAAAAAAAAAAAAAAGTTTCCAGGGTCACATTTCAGGGGCGTTTCCTTCGATGTGGCAAGGGAGACAATAAAAAAAACGAAGTACAAAAAATAAAACAATGCCAATATTACAAACTATAACATTAAAAAGTGTATAAATCACTATTTTTTTCTAAAGAAACACTGTCCTAGAGTTTACAAAGTTACAACGGGAGTCAGCATCTCTTTTGCCTCCCCTGAGCCCATTGAGTTTTAACAGGCCACCTAAAGTATGCGGTGAGTTTGGTGGGGGGTAATTGAGAATGAATGGAGAAAAGTCACATGAGATGATCGTGATATGACTGGATATGACTGGTTATGTTCGGCTGTTATTGATTCATGTGATAAATCCCGCCTCTTCTGTTTGTGCACGTTCTGCGCTTGTGAATCAGTCTGAATGAACAATATAATGCTGTTAATTGGAAGACTAATTTTAAAAAAGTAAACAAACAACTCACACACTTAGGTCTGTGGGAGTAATCAGCTTGGAGAAATTTAAAGTAAATCTTTGTGTCTGTGATATTTATCGAGCTTAGATGACTGATGATTTGAAAAACAGCTGAACATAAGTTCATAAATAAAATATATTGTTTAAATTGTTAGTGCCTTGAGATATTAATTTGGAACTTTGAAGACGTTATATACAATCAGTTCTGATTTTTTTTTCCATATCTTTCTATGAAGTGTAAAAAATCACAGCATATTTCATTACCTCACAGAATATAAGATAACAGGTAACAGGACTGTGTTTTACACCTCACTAAACCTTGCCAGTAGATGATGCATTGCACATTCCATCTATGAACAGAACACATCTGTAAACAGCAGAAAAGTACAAGTCTCAAACATGAAAATGCTTTGTAGTAAGCGCTTCAAACGAACTTGCAGTTAAACGCAACTTGACCTGCACTTTGACAGATGTGGCACTGTCTTAATATTTGTAACGTTTTTAATTTACATTATGGCTATATCCTCATCTGTAATTGTTCGAAATCCACATTTATTTACTTCTTATGTCATCCTGGCAACAACCGACAAACCAAAAACCAACCGTTTTCAATGACTTCCTTGTATGAGCATGAGGGCGAGTACAGTGGTGTAGTGGTGCCTGGAGAAGTGGGTATACGCTTTATTTTATGAACCCCCCCCCCCCCCCTTTTTTTTTTACCGACGTTTTGGGGTAGGGGAGCGGCACAACCTAACACGATCCACGTGGGGTTTAGAGTACATTTTTATCCACATTATTTTCACACTGATCTAGTACAAATATGTGGCTTTGTTTTTCATATTTACAGTGTATACATTTTTCGTTATTTAGCTCAAAAGAAAGGAAGTGAAATGTGACAACATGCCCCGTAAGTGGGGTACATTGTAACATCCGAGGGGCACGTTGTAACACGACCATATGACAGCTTAAAATGTTATCTGATCGAATGAAAAAATGTACACAACAAACTAAAATATTTGTCAATAGAATAAATGCATTAACTTTTTCAAATAAAGTAATGACGTTTAATAAAAAAATCTAATTTTGGAGTTTGACAATGAACACATCGCAACCATGCTTGGAACGGCCCTGATCGCAACACACTGTACAGTAGTTCAAAACAATGTGGATAAATAGATGAAACACATTTAGACATTCAGAAAAACACTCCACACACAGCTCTCATGTATAAACAACCCGAACCCGACCGACGTTTTCAACTAACCCACCCGCAACTCGGATCGCAAAAAAAAAAAAAAAAATCATACCCGACCCGCGTGTTTAATATTTGCGACTGACACCAGCGATTATATGCGGCTATGCGGTGGAGATGCGTTCACTGTCAAACATCATTCGGCATTAATTAGGTAATTTTGTCCATTACAATCAATTGTTCTTGATTACAAGAAAAATACAGATTGTTCTTGTTGTGATTTAATTTGTCTTTCCTTTATACAGATTTAAATAGTTTCATTTTCGAAGTAAGGGCCTACTTCTAATTATGTCTGATTCTCTGATGTTAAATATGATCAAGAATTATTTTATTTCGATCTACAGTGTAATAAAAGTTAAGAAAAAGATTAGCCTATAGCCCTAAATATATAGACAAGCTAATTATTTTTTTCTTAACTTTTAACTTCTTCTAAAAATAGTCAAGAATATTAAATCAACTTAAAAGGCTGGGTTAACGAATTTTCTTATACAAACATAATGAATGCACTTCAAAACGAACTTTTCATTTCTAAATTCAGTAATCACAAATATGACAAAATACTATTATTTTATAGGCCCTGTATATTAATTGTATAGCTAGTTGTATCAAATGAATAAGGAAATTATAGTGTCTTGAAATTATTAAGTAATGTTTAATTAGTTTTTAATCCGTGGTTTTAAACAAGCATATTCATGAGATAATTTATATATTATTGCTTGAATTAAACGTTTAAAAATAGTGCTAGAAATTTTATAATTAAGAAAATTAAACAGACCTAGGCATTTGAAAAGTCATAGTGAAATGTGTCTAATATTGTGTCTTTATTTCAAACGACCGCGACCCGAATATCATAAAAAAAATATTTTTGCATGACCCCTAACCGCGGGCACCTGCTCATTTTGGATCAACCCGCGCATCACTATACAGGTGACTGTCTTCTGATGGTTTGCGAAACTGATAAATAACAAATTGCAGATTAAAATAATAGCATATTTGTCTCATTTTAAATGAATACTTAAAACTGAATTGAAAAGTGTACTTTAGCCAGAAATTTAGGCTACTTTTTATTATGATAAAATAAATATTCAGCAATATCTTCAAAAGGCTTTTAAATTTTGGCGCACTCTTTTCTCTGCCTAGTGCTGCTATGGCAACTAGTAATTTTGGTTAAGCTAGCATGTGTGGAAATGTTTAAACCACGCATGTTACAACTAACCCCGCGTTAGTTTGTGCCCCGCGCTACTGGGGTGCGGCAGATGGAACGGGCGCAATCAAATATATTTCAAAGCAAGCCGACGCCACGGTCCTGACTGCAGCATTGCTGTCTTTATTGGGTGTTTTTAGCGAATATTTACATTTATTCACATATGACTGGATGTGGTGGACTCTCATGATTTTGGCTAATGCAGGACACTAATGGTGCGCATCAGAGGCGATTTAGAAGTGGGTATACGCAAATCCGCCTGATAAAGAAGTGGGTATACGCCGTATACCTGCGTATACCCTCCACTACACCACTGGGCGAGTACATATGTATATCAAAAAGACAGAGCGTAATAATTATTTACCTAAAATAATCTTTGTCAGACATTACATTTTGACTGTAATGGCGAACACAGGATGTGCAATAACAGGGTTTCCTTGGTTGCTGTTTTAAATCATCAAGAGATTACTCAATTATTAAAATAACAATTAGCTGCATCTCTAACTGCAAAGCCTCAGCAAAGCCATATCATGACTGTTAACACGTAGGAAGCACGAGGAACATTTACTGCCAGTTGGAGATATGAACAATGTTAGAAGAACGTTTATTTTCAGCCATTATCTGATTCGACACACAAAACGATAAAACCAAAAAGGTTTGGATGTTTATTGGACAGGAGCAAGCGACCCAAGGACAGCACAGCATCAAAGAATGGCGAGCTGGACTAGATATCTGTCAGACTTTGGGCTTTCCCCTTGGGGTACAACATAAGTCAAAGGCTACGGTTATCACCCGATTCAAATAAATTTCACAGAGTGCTGAGTCAAAGAGGGAATAAGAGCCACACACAGCGTGCGGTTCTCCGATGCCTCTGATGATGATGTCTTGGCTCGTGATACCATCTTAAGTTTTTCCACTCTCAAAGGCTGCTCTATGTGAGATTGGAAGCTTGCCCGTAATCCACCACCAGGCAAGGGAACGCAACAAAAGCCTCTGTTTTAATATGGATCCCATTGTGTGATTTAATGTAAATACTTTGATTGATGACATTTTCAGGTGCATACTGAACATTCCAGAGGCCCGTGCCAGAACCACACCACAGGTAACTATTTAATGGGGGGAAAACAGAAACAGGAATGTTGTGAAGAGGGCCTACGTGTACAAAGCAAGAGAACAGTTTCTGTTTAGGAAATGTTTACCTTTGAATGTTACGTTCATGTTTGTTGTGAGGCCTGTCCCAGTTTATTCATTAATAAGGTGAGGCATAATAACACAGTGATTCAGATGTTTTCTTCCCACTCTACAGCAACCAAAGCTCAAAACCACCTTACAAAGCAACTGCCAGTGTTTAATGCTGTTTTTTCCAATTCCACAATGATGACATGATCCATTTGCCCAAAAAAGGTGTCATTGGGCGTGGATAGCTCAAGTGCGCCTGACTGAGGTAATGACCATGGATTCCACACATCTTACCTAATGCACTTAAGCACTGAATAATCCCTCAGTTATCTCAGCCACTTCCTCATGTTGACCACAGTTATCAGCTGATGTGAGGGCCAGCGGTCAGGCGGCCGAGTACCAGGCCAGAGTCAAGATTAGATTGGGAAGTTGGACAGCTGTTTGCATCCTGAGAGCCAGTGAGAAAGATATGCAGTGTGTGCTTCGAGAGCAGCAGGCCTTTGCTGTACTATCGGTGCTGACACATAGACACTCACAGAAAGAGAAGAAAACACCTCCAAATGCTAAGTTCATGTTGCTGTAATGTGTGCGAGTGTGAGAAGAGCCAGACATGGTATCTATCTGTTGCAATGTTATGTTAAGGGTGGAGTGAGCCTTAGGGATATGTGGACGGCAGGTAGGGAAACCACTAGAATGTTATAGGCATGTCTACTTTTAAAAATAGCAACTGTAATTACTCCATACACACGTTTTCACATGTTAATTAGTGATGAACAACATTTGAGGTATTTAGCAGATGTTCTAATACAGAGTAAAGAGACCAGATGTCCCAGGATTTAATCAGAGTTTAATTAAAATGTCCTTTTAATTATAATTTAGTTCCTAAAATTTTACATTTAAATTATGGTAGCAAAATGAATGCATAATTGCATTTAAATTTTAACGTGAGAAAATTAATTTATATTCAACTGCAGTTGAAAATAATTTAAGATATTTTGAATGTTGGTTTGTTTAAAACTTTAAAAAGCCTTGAAGATGGATGGATGGATGGATGGATGGAATGGGGATGGATGGATGGAGAGAGAGGGAGGGATGAATGGAAGGATGGAGAAAGGGAAGGAAGAAGGGATGATGGAAGGGGGAGGTATGGATGGAGAGTAGGAGGGATGAATGGATGGAAGGAGGGATTGATGATGAATGGATGAAATGGGGAAGTATGGATGGAGAGAGAGGGAGGGATGAATGGAAGGATGGAGAAAGGGAGGGATGAATGGATGGAAGGAAGAAGGGGTGATGGAAGGGGAGGTATGGATGGAGGAAAGGAGGGATGGATGATGAATAGATGGAGAGAGGGAGGGATGAATGGGTGAAAGGAGGAAGGGATGTATAGATGTAAGGAAGGAGGATCAATGATGAATGGATGGAGAGAGGGAGGGATGGATGAATGGAGGAAAGGAGGAATGGATGATGAATGGATGGAGAGAGGGAGGGATGAATGGGTGGAAGGAGGAGGGGATGGATGGATTGATGGAAGGAAGGAGGGATTGATGATGAATGGATGAAATGGGGAGGTATGGATGGATAGTGATGGATGGAGAGAGGGAGGGATGAATGGAAGGATGGAGGGATGGATGGATGTAGGAAGGGATGATGGATGGATGGATGAAGAGAAAGAGGGATGGATGGAAGGGGGGGTATGAAATGGGGAGGTATGGATGGAAGGGGGGTAAGAAATGGGGAGGTATGGATGGAGAGTGATGGAGGGATGAATGGGTGGAAGGAGGAGGGGATGGATGGATTGATGGAAGGAAGGAGGGATTGATGATGAATGGATGAAATGGGGAGGTATGGATGGATAGTGATGGATGGAGAGAGGGAGGGATGAATGGAAGGATGGAGGGATGGATGGATGTAGGAAGGGATGATGGATGGATGGATGAAGAGAAAGAGGGATGGATGGAAGGGGGGGTATGAAATGGGGAGGTATGGATGGAAGGGGGGTAAGAAATGGGGAGGTATGGATGGAGAGTGATGGATGGAGAGAGGGAGGGATGAATGGAAGGATGGAGAGATGGATGGAGAGAGGGAGGGATGAATGGGTGGAAGGAGGAAGGGATGGATGGATTGATGGAAGGAAGGAGGGATTGATGATGAATGGATGAAATGGGGAGGTATGGATGGATAGTGATGGATGGAGAGAGGGAGGGATGAATGGAAGGATGGAGGGATGGATGGATGTAGGAAGGGATGATGGATGGATGGATGAAGAGAAAGAGGGATGGATGGAAGGGGGGTATGAAATGGGGAGGTATGGATGGAAGGGGGGGGTAAGAAATGGGGAGGTATGGATGGAGAGTGATGGATGGAGAGAGGGAGGGATAAATGGAAGGATGGAGAGATGGATGGAGGAAAGGATGGATGGATGAGTAGATGATTGATGGATGGATGAATGGATGGATGGATAGAGGGAGGGATGGAAGGATGGATGATTGGAAGAAAGGAGGGATGGATGGATGGAGGAAGGGATGATGGATGGATGGAAGGGGGTATGGATGGAGGAAAGGAGGGATGGATAATGAATGGATGGAGAGAGGGAGGGAAGGATGGATGGATGATTGAAAGAAGGGATTGATGGATGGATGGATGGAGAGAGGGAGGGAGGAATGAATAGAGGGAGGGATGGATGAGTGGATGGAAGGATGATTGGAAGAAAGGAGAGATGGATGGATGGATGGATGGATGGAGAGAGGGAGGGATGGATGATAGGAAGAATGGAGGGATGAAAGAATGGATGGGTGGGTGAAGAGAGGAAGGGAGGGATGGATGAGTGGATGGAAGGAGAAAGGGATGCATGGAGGGATGGATGGAGAGAGGGAGGGAAGGATGGATGGATGATTGAAAGAAGGGATGGATGCATGGATGGATGGATGGATGGATGAGAGAGGGAGGAATGAATAGAGGGAGGGATGGATGAGTGGATGGAAGGATGATTGGAAGAAAGGAGAGATGGATGGATGGATGATTGAAAGAAGGGATTGATGGATGGATGGATGGAGAGAGGGAGGAATGAATAGAGGGAGGGATGGATGAGTGGATGGAAGGATGATTGGAAGAAAGGAGAGATGGATGGATGGATGGAGAGAGGGAGGAATGAATAGAGGGAGGGATGGATGAGTGGATGGAAGGATGATTGGAAGAAAGGAGAGATGGATGGATGGATGGATGATTGAAAGAAGGGATTGATGGATGGATGGATGGATGGATGGAGAGAGGGAGGAATGAATAGAGGGAGGGATGGATGAGTGGATGGAAGGATGATTGGAAGAAAGGAGAGATGGATGGATGGAGAGAGGGAGGGATGGATGAGTGGATGGAAGGATGATTGGAAGAAAGGAGAGATGGATGGATGGATGGATGGATGGAGAGAGGGAGGGATGGATGATAGGAAGAATGGAGGGATGAAAGAATGGATGGGTGGGTGAAGAGAGGAAGGGAGGGATGGATGAGTGGATGGAAGGAGAAAGGGATGCATGGAGGGATGGATGGAGAGAGGGAGGGAAGGATGGATGGATGATTGAAAGAAGGGATGGATGCATGGATGGATGGATGGATGGATGAGAGAGGGAGGAATGAATAGAGGGAGGGATGGATGACTGGATGGAAGGATGATTGGAAGAAAGGAGAGATGGATGGATGCAGAGGGAGGATGGCTGATAGGAAGAATGGAGGGCTGAAAGAATGGATGGGTGGGTGAAGAGAGGAAGGGAGGGATGGATGAGTGGATGGAAGGAGGAAGGGATGGATGGAGGGATTAATGAATGAAAGGATGGAAGGAGGGACAGATGGATGAATAAATGGATAGAAGGAAAGAGGGATAGATGGATGGAATGACTAGCATAAAGAACAATATATGAAATAAAGAAAGAATTCAAACTCATGGATTAAAACAGAGCTAATTCTTCAATGCTGAATTTTGCCCAACCTTGTGTATTATAACATGACATCAATAATGTTTATTGGCTGACATAATGGTGCATAATCAGAAAGATGTTTTTTAGTGAACGGACGCCTTCTATGCCCCAATTTGAGACTTTAAGAATCTGGTCTCCCTAATCCAGAGCAATTTATAAAACAAACATAAACCTCCAAAATCTATGCTTTAGCTTCTGGCCAAATCATCTACAGTAGTTTGTCAACTTTAGTTTTAAAAAAAGTGTGTTTGTATCCAGTAATACAAAACATATCTATATCTTTCTGTTTTGCTCTCTAAAGCCAGTCACTCAGACAGTGATAGGAAGCCTCTGAGTGAGTCACAGTGTTTCACAGAGAAGGGTGGAGGACTCGTCACAACAGATGTTCAGCTGTCCAGTGGTAAACATGAAGACTCTGGCAACAACAACGGAGATAAGGGAAGGAATGGAGCTTTCCGCAAAGTCCCATGACTCACCAACAGGATTTACTCATCCCTGTGCCAGCAGATCATAAAGAGAGCCTGTGAAGAACTCCAACCACTAACTGACCGTAGCGACCGAAGCTTCCGCGTTGGATGTATGCCTTTATTACTGCTTACTTGGAAGATTAAATTATGATATCCCTAAATATACAACATCATGGCTTTCAAACATCAGAAATGTTCTTTTTATTTTTAGTAAACAAACAGGAAGATGTACAGAACAAATGCAGACATTCTGCTCCAGGACAGAATGTCAGGTTTATAGCAGGGGATAAATCAAACTTATGACTAACGACATTTTAAAGGCAGGAACACTAAAACACAAGTAAACAATTGACCATTTTTCGGAAATAAATCTCGCAGACATCTTTATGAAAATATCAACAAGCTCATAAGACTAGCAGACAAAAATAATGACAAGAAAGGCACTGGCTTGTAAATAAAACATTTAGTTCATTGATTTTTTAAATAGAAAAATTAAGCACCAGAGAGTGAGTCTTTTAACATCAATACAGTTCCTTTTAAGTTTTAGATGACCATATCCAAGCACAACTGCATGTTGTATCTCAAGTCATCTTTGTACACAGTGTATATCGCACCCCCAGCACTTACAAAAACGTCTAGGTTGTTTACTTATATGGTGAGGGCCTGTAAAGAAGAAAGAAAGTGAAGACTGGAATTTGCACCAGCACCTGAAGATTAGCTCAGCATTCCTGACTGGGGCTGATGCCGGAATGGTGCAGCCATCCTGCCCTGATCCGTAAAAAAGGCTCAGACAGGACCCTGTGCCTGCTGTTGCATGTTCACTTCAGGTATGGTGAAGGGCAGAGCGTACGGCACTTCTTGGGGTCAAGGCCCCTGTGTGCATTTGACTAATCTCTTGGTATGAGTGATTCCATCAGTCAAGAAGTCCGTCCGTCCGGGTCCCACTGCACGGTGCATTTCATTAAAGGGCTTATACAAGCTCGTGGTGGGAATGCCGAATACTTTCACCCGCTTATGAAGATTTTCCTCGCTACTTTAAATACGTTTGTTTTATTTCTCTGAGGTCACATTCTTTTGAAATTCTTTAGCAAGTCCATTTCGTAGCTGAGAATGTTGGCTGTGAAATGATGCCATTTGCTGGCTTCACACAATGGCATGAATAAAGAGATTAGACCAACAGCTGTAGATCCTGTTTATTTCTAATGAACTGTGTAAATATTACCTACTGTGTCATGCCTGTACTGTACTGCACCACAAAGTCATCGATACTTCAAGAAATGTTTGACATTTTTATACAACTGTGTAACCATATTGTTCAGTCTTAAATCAACAGCTCTCAGATCCTCAGTATAGTTTGTTATAAAACATGCACTCTGGGACACAATGAGCATGTGCAGTTTGGCATTTTTAAATCCAGTGGTTTCGAAAATCCAGCAATGATTTTGAAAAGTAACCAACTATAGATACAGTTAAGGTCAAAAGTTTACATACACGTTGCAGAATGCAAAATGTTAAATGTAAAAATGTACAAAATGCATGTTATTTTTTATTTAGACCTAAATAAGATATTTCACATAAATGTGTAAATATGGACTCATATGCAACTATTACAGAAGGTTTAAATGCTCACTGATGCTTCAGATGGAAACACGGTTAAGAGCCAGGGGGTGAAAACTTTTGGAATTTGAAGATCAGGGTAAATTTGACTTATTTTGTCTTCTGGGAAACATGCAACTATCTTCTGTAGCTTCTGACAGGCAGAACTATAAAAAAAATTATATTTAGGCAAAATGAGAAAATGTACACATCTTCACTCTGTTTAAAAGTTTTCACCCCTGGTTCTTAATGCATTGTTTTCCTTCTGGAGCATCAGTGAGCGTTTGAGCTTTCTGTAATAGCTGCATATGAGTCCATCAGTTGTCCTCAGTGTCAAAAAATGGATCTCAAAATCATACAGTCATTGTTGGAAAGGGTTCAAATACACAAAAATGCTGAAAAACCAAAGAATTTGTGTGAACTGAAGGATTTTTCTGATGAACAGCGGGTAGTTTAACTGTTCAGGACAAATAGGGGACTCATGAACAACTATCATTAAACAAAAAAAAACAGCTCTGGATCATTCAGGTAACAACAAAGTTTTAAGAATGAAGTGTATGTAAACTTTTGAACAGGGTCATTTTTAAAAATACAACTATTATTTTCTCTTGTGGACAATATGTATACATATTTTATCTGAAACATCTTATTCGGGTGATTACTAGATAAAAAAATAACATGCATTTTGTATGACCCCTCTTATTTTGGTAAAAGAATTAACATTTTGCAGATTCTGAAACTTTTGACCTCCACTGTAGATAGATTCTTATTATTCATGTTTCATATTTTTATGGAAACTCTGATAAATAAAACAATTCGAAAGAACAATTTATTTGAAATAGATTTATTTTGTAACTATTTACTATTCTTACTGCCACTTCTAATTAATTTAACGCATTCTTGATGAATAATGGTGTTATTTATTTATTTATTTATTTATTGGGAAAATCTTAACGACCCTTAATGACCTTTTAAACAGGTCTTTTTGAAATTTGTTCTAAAACATGTCATTATAATCTGGCTGTCTTCACCACTTTCAAGTTGAATCAGCGTCAGTGGCTGAATGTGTTGACACTTTCCAGGGTCGAGGTCTAGATATCTCAGACAAATAAACAAACAAACAAAAAGCAGACCCTCCACAGCTGATGTCAGACAGGGTACTTCCTCTGTAAATGTGTCTCCACCACATCCCTGCTCACTACTGTTACTGTGCTGTCTCCCAGCACCAAAGCACAACTCAGCCGAACCAAAAACACAATTAAAAGATAAGACATACTCGGTATCAGCTCTACATCAAAGTGTGACATGCATACTAAGACCATGAAAGAGTCGTGAAACAATACAACAACAGTCAATGACATGATAGCTAGTCTTTGCTAGATTTGCCATGACATTATACCACAGGTATGTATACAACTTCTACAGAAACAAAACATATGCACTCATCTTCCTTCATAGCACTGTTGACAGGATCTAACTTACATGGACGAAACACTCACAGCTTCCTGCTCTATTGTAAATGCAGCCAGAAATGAAGTGATTCTCCAAATTCCAAATCATTTTAAATATAAAACAACTTCCTTCTGAGGATAAACTGGTGTGGGAGAAAGCATTAGTAAACTTCTGTGTGTGCATCTTTAGGTCCTTAACTGACAATCAATATCTGTCAATACACAGTGCTCAGGATTCCCAGAAGCCTTCTCTTATAATCCCGTACACTTCACTGACTCAGAAAACAGCCATAATTGATAGATTTTGCTTTTCTCGGTTGTCCCATCTGTGTCAAACAGTGCTATTCTGTCAAATGAGTGAAAAGGGAGGGCAAGTTAGGACTGAACAAAGAGCAATTTGGGTACAACGCAAAATGGTGTGGGTAAAACCATGCACACAAACTTCAATGTGAGCTTGTGTGGAAAGAAAAGTGCAACTTAAGAGAAAGCCTGTGAGGTTTGCTAAATTAAATGTGAGGGGGGAAAAGGGAGAACTTGAATTGAACACCGGTCCTAAAAGGCCATCCTTCAGAGGCTGGAGCATGCTGCGAGGGGAATACCAAGCTCTGTGAACAATGACTGCAGGTCAGGGTCAGCTCAGCCAGGCTTTCAGAGTGGTCCACACTAGTGTAGAGGGGAACAGAGACCGCCAAGGCAGACTGAATAATAGCTCTGACCTGAAACGGCAGCACTTCTGAAAAGTGACATTCAGTCGTCTATTGCAATACAGAATCTATGTACTTTATTGTTCTGCAAGAACAACATCAAGAACAGCCTAGAATAAATGTTGGTTTGTCTTTCATATTTTGTAATTATATACTTGATGTAGGCTACTAAACACAAAGTGTGTACTAACGACAATGACTGTTACCATATAGGTTTCTCAAGCACTTCCCCATCAGTCATCGGCTGAATAAAGAAGTAGAAAGAAATAATTTATTTTTAGAACTTGCTACGTCAGATGGCATGTGAATGAACTAACAAATATGCAGTGTGAAAAAAAAAAAAAAGACAGAGGACCAGGAAGTTAAACCGAATGTTTACACAAAAAACAAAGACATCCTTTCATAGGTATTGTTGCCGGTTGACTGGAATGCTGTAATCCATTGTGCTGTTTAATGTTAATCATTTTCTGTTATTTCCCTACAGCTTATCTATTTACAAGGAAATACACACCATTACGTAATTTTTAACACAGTGTTATATTTCAGTGTAGAATGTCTCATAATAGTTCAAATAAAACTCTATATGATGAGAACATTGGTGTATATCAATATATATAGACAGAGAGAGAAAACACTCTATTTAAGAGTATCTGGACCCTAGACCACACAACCAGTCAAAGGTCAATGAGTTGAAATTAAGATTTATAAGATTTCCACTGATGTATGGTTTGTTAGGATAGGACAATATTAGGCCTGAGATAAAACTGTTGGAAAATCTGGAATCTGACAGTGCAAAAACATCTAAATATTGAGAAAATCGTCTTTAAAGTTGTCCAGATGAAGTTCGTAGCAATGCATATTACTAATCAAAAGTTTTGATATATTTACAGTAGGAAATTTACACAATATCTTCATGGAACATAATCTTTACTAAATATTCTAAATATTTCTGGCATAAAAATATAATGTATATCATTTAATTATATAATAAATATTGTATTTTTAAAGACAACCCCAGGTATTAAGACTTATATAACACAAATCATGTCTCTTGCTTTTTCAGAAGGAAAAAAAAATATGCATTAAGAGCCGGGGGTGAAAACTTTTTGAATTTGAAGGTCAGGGTAAATTTAACTTATTTTGTCTTCTTGGAAACATGTAAATATCTTCTTTAGCTTCTGAAGGGTGGTACTAAATGAAAAAAATATATAATATTTAGGCAAAATAAGAAAAATGCACACATCTCTATTCTGTTCAAAAGTTTTCACCCTGGTTCTTAATGCATCGTTTTTTCCTTCTGGAACATCAGAGAGCGTTTGAACCTTCTGAAATAGTTGCATATGAGTCCCTCAGTTGTCCTCAGTGTGAGAAGATTGATCTCAAAATCATACAGTCATTCTTGGAAAGGGTTCACATACACTAATACGCTGGAAAACCAAAGAATTTGTGGGACCTGAAGGATTATTCTGAAGAATAGCAGGCAGTTTAAAGAAGTAGTTCACTTTCAGACCAAACATTTACAGATAATGTACTCACCCCTTGTCATCCAAGATGTTCATGTCTTTCTTTCTTCAATCGGGAGGAAATTATGTTTTTTGAGTAAAACATTTCAGGATTTCTCTCCATAGTGGACTTCTATGGTGCCCCAGAGTTTGAACTTCCAAAATGCAGCTTCAAAGGTCTCTAAACGATCACAGCTGAGGAAAAAAGGCCTTATCTAGCAAAACGATGGGTTATTTTCTAAAAAAAAAAATTACAATTTATATACTTTTTAAACTCAAATGCTCATCTTGTCTAGCACGGCAAGACGAGCATTTGAGATTGAAAAGTATATAAGTTTTAAATGTTTTTAGAAAATAACCAATCGTTTCACTTGATAAGACCTTTCTTCCTCAGCTGGGATCATTTAGAGCCCTTTGAAGCTACATTTAAACTGCATTTTGGAAGTTCAAATTCGGGGGCACCATAGAAGTCCATTATATAGAGATAAATCCTGAAATGTTTTCCTCAAAAAACACCATTTCTTTACGACTGAAGGAAGAAAGACATGAACATCTTGGATGACATATCTTATATACATTATTCAGGTCAATACTAAAACAACAACATGTATTTTGTATGATCCCTCTTAATTTGGTAAAATAAAATTTTGCAGAATGTTGTGACAACTTCTCCCATATAGTGTGACAGTATGCCTCTTTTTGAATTGATAAGTTTACACAATCAGTAATGAAAGGCTGACAGCACACTGTCTGCAAAGGATGTTTGAAACAACTTAATAAAAATGTTCCTTCTCCCCCCCCCCCCAACCCTGTCCAGCTCTCTCTCTTTTCTTCTCCTCTCTCACTGTAAACACATGCTTGAGCGACGCTCCCTTTAATTTGTTCAACCCTAAACTCTTTGAACGGATGAGAGACCCTTGAGCCTAGCTTTATATTTACTCTTCCGCAAAAAGAACTTCGTATTTATATGCAGGCCCCTTTATCGTCAATCTTTTTTTTTTTTCTTTCTTTGGTTTTTTCATGCTTGCGGTTTCTCCTCAAAGCCTCTGCAGAGATCCAAGAGTTGTAAAGCTTGTTCTTAATTACAGTAATTGCTTTGCAACATTGAAAGCTTATGGTCTCTTCAGCAATAAGAAAAACATGTATTGTTAGAAGTACCTTTTGATCTTGACACTTTTAAAAACCAGAACCTCTCTAATGTTGACAAAAGAGTCACTATAATGCCTCTCTCTGGAATGGCAGCAAACCAGAATGAGAGGATCGAGTGCATCACTGTGGCTTATTCGTGTAAGTTTCCCTTCCTGTTTGGATGAGGTTTAGATGATGGATGCCAAAGTAATTAGGCGCTGAAGAAACAAACAGAATTACATTTGATTCTTGTTTTATCTCATGAAATGGCAATGTCTCACATTATAGGAAAAACTTCACACACAGTGGGAATTCAAACATGATTAATACAAAAATAAATGCTCCGAGAGGGGATTTTCACAAAAGTATTCTTGTAGCTTCATAACATTACAGTTGAACCACTGATGTCACATGGACTATCTGTGTTTGGCTCAGCCAAGGAGATATCACTAGCTAAAAATAATTCATGCAGTATTCTGTCATGCTCTTTTCTCCCTTCAGGGTAATTTTTCGACAATAAGCTCTCCTGTGAATAACAGAACCTCCTTTGTGGTATGGCTCCTGGGAGGGCCCAATTTCTGCCAAGTCAAACAACGGCTCAGTGCTCAGGGCTGGTAAAAACGGAGCGAGGGCCTCACAAGACACTGGGGCTGCATAGCACACAGCAGGTACCTGGTTACACGCAGCCCAACGGTGGTAATCAAGACATCAATCAATACAGCGCACAGACAAAACAAAGAACCATTACTTTAAATCAAAATTAATCAGGTAGAGACTTACACAACTATCATCATGTAATAATTTGCTCATACCTATGTTGTTCCAAACCTGTACTGCTTGTGTTTTTCTTTTGTTGAGCGCCAAGAAGTTTTGTAAAAGCTCCCCTCATCCATCAACTTGCAAAATATTCAATAATATTAGGCCTCTTGAAGCATGTTATTTTAGAATTATTTATATATTATTACACTCTTTTTATAATACCAGTTTTGTGCTTTTGCCATTTTTTAGTTGTTCTTGTAAATACAGATGAGGTCAAATGTTAATTATTTTACCAAAATTAGAGGGATCATCATACAAAATGCATGTTGTTTTCTATTTAGTACTGACCCGCATAACGTAAAAGAAATTTACCTATAGTCCACAAGAGAAAATGATAGTTAAATTTATAAAAAATGACCCTGTTTAAAAGTTTACATACACTTGATTCTTAATACTGTGTTGTGACCTGAATGATCCACGGGTGTGTTTTTTGTTTTTTAGTGATGAGTCCCTTGTTTGTCCTGAACAGTAAAATTGCCTGCTGATCTTTAGAAAAATCCTTCAGGTCCCACAAATTATTTGTTTTTATCACCATTTTTGTGCATTTGAACCCTTCCCAAAAATTACTGTATGATTTCGAGATCCATCTTTTCACACTGAGGACAACTGAGGGACTCATATGCAACTATTACAGAAGGTTCAAACGCTCATTGATGCAGAAGGAAACACAATGCACTAAGAGCCGGGGGTGAAAACTTTTTGAATTTGAAGATCGGGGTAACTGATTTTGACTTGTATGTATGTAAATCTTCTGAAGGGCAGTACTAAATGAAAAAAATATACATAATATTTAGGCAAAATATGTACACATGAAAATATAGCTACACATCCTCATTCAGTTCAAAAGTTTTCATCCCCATGGCACTTAATGCATCGTTTTTTTTTTCCTTCTGGAGCATCAGTGAGCATTTGAACCTTCTGTAATAGTTTCATATGAGTCCCTCAGTTGTCCTCAGTGTGAAAAGATGGATCTCAAAATCATCCAGTCATTGTTGGAAAGGGTTCAAATACACAAAAATGCCAAAAAAAACAAACAAAGAATTTGTGGGTTCTAAATTATTTTTCTGAAGAACAGCAGGCAGTTTAACTGTTCAAACAAGGGACTCATTAACAACTATCACTAAATTAAAAACATAGCTGTGGATCATTCGGGTAACAACACAGTATACTCTCGAGTTAACTAAAACATTTTTTGTCACAACTGTGGTCACCATTCACTTTCACTGTACAGAGACCAGAGACCAGACCAAACTTCGTGCTCTGCAAAATAAGGTAATACAAGTTTTAAAAAGAAATGCTTTAGAACCAAAAATGTATTAAATAGATTAATCCTAAAACATCAATAACCATTCTGTTTCAGTGTCTGTATTTTCTGTAGTTTTATGGCTAACAGTGAGGCCTGTGCATGTATAAATTCACACACATAGCTCATTTTCATTGACACAGCAGGTAGCTGAGAAACTCAGGAACGAGCCTCTTTAAATGAACGATTCTCTGTGTGCTTATTTCTGCATTCGCTTGTAAAGATCAACAGGGACTGTGTCAACACTTTCCACTGTTCTAATGTGGTGAGCTTTACAAGCTCATTTTATGCCATTTTGCACCATTTGCCTTAATAGCAAATCCTCAGCTGGAAACAACAGCAAATCCTTCAAATTAATCACCCTGGTGCTGCAGGCCGGCAGTCAAAGGCTTTTTTTATTATAATGCTTTTTGTTAATGCATCTGGAACATGGCCTTCAGCAACAGGGCACATTCCTCGAAGTGCCCTCTGACACAGCCTTGACCATATCAGAGGTCACATCCCTGGACGTGCTTGTGTCCACACAGGTCAATGACAAGCACAAAGCGAGTGTCAATAAGTGAGCATTATCAGCGTTGGTACTGACAGGGTTCGTAATCCATGTTGTTTAGGGATCATTCTAATTCGTCTCTTTAAGAATCTGTAGATGAACATAACCCTGGTCAACAAACTAATAGACTCGAATTGAAGTTCTTGATAAGATCATTATCAAAAGATTTGCTCTAAGCCAAAACAATATTTCTTGACACACATCTCATGTGACAGCAGAGTGAAAGGATTTCCAAGAATTCTAGCGTAATATCCCTGAGCTGAAATATTTCAAAAGCACATTCGGCTGTTATCAGATAATCGACATGAGCTCCCGCTTATTTTATGAACTCTGGCCTGAGTGTCACACACTGTGCTTAGGTCAACACTAGACAGTAGATTCAGTAATATGACCTCTACGGCCAAACAATGAATTCTGCATGGGAACTGAGAGTTTAAAAGTCCTAAAAAGCCAAGAGCAAATAAAATCTGAATGTTAAAATCATTCTTATTCATCCTTATTGCTAAACTCATGCATTGTGGTATTCCATTAAGCATGGCAAAAACTGACACGGAAGAGAAGAAATCGTTGAATAAAGTTGCTATTTTTGTTTTTTTTGTGCACAAAAAGTATTCTCAAGCTTCATAACATTACGGTTGAACCACTGATGTCACATGGACTATTTTAACAATGTCCTTACTACCTTTCTGGGCCTTGAACGTGGTAGTTGCATTGCTGTCTACTGAGGGTCAGAAACAGGGCTGTCACAATTCCTCGTTTCAATTTGAGTACTTGATTTAAGAAAAATCGGGAAAATACCGGAAGTGGCACATTCCTTGGACGAGAATCCACAAAACACATTTTTAGGTCGTTTTGCAAGGCTGCATGATATATTAAACCCATTTAGGAATCATAACAAAGCATAATGCTATTGTGAATTCACAAACGTTACAATTTAATCAAATAAATATATGTGACCCTGGACTACAAAATCAGTCATAAGGTTAAATTTTACAAATCTGAGATGTATACATCATATGAAAGCTCAATAAATAAGCTTTCTATTGATATATGGTTTGTTAGGATAGGACAATATTTGGCCGAGATACGCCTATTTGAAAATCTAGAATCTGAGGGTGCAAAAAAATCAAAATACTGAGAAAATCACCTTTAAAGTTGTCCAAATTAAGTTCTTAACAATGCATACTACTAATCAAAAATTACATTTTGATATATTTATAGTAGGAATTTCACAAAAAAACTTCATGGAACATGATCTTTACTTAATTTCCTAATGATTTTTGGCATAAAAGAAAAATCAGTAATTTTGACCCATACTATGCATTTTTGGCTATTGCTACAAATATACCCCAGCGACTTAAGACTGGTTTTGTGGTCCAGGGTCACATATGTGCTTTTATTATTTACATGCGTGTCAGTGCGGCTTCATTCACAGTGAATGATCTACACACAAACTGTTATCATTTACATGTTACATGTGTGTCTCAAACACCATTTCTGTATATTGCTTTGAGTTTGGGTTTATTTTACTGTCCATCTGGGAACGTAACGTATATCATTTAATCAGATTTGTAAGACAAATAATTTATAAACCTACTCAAACACAAGAGCATACATCAGTTTCTTTCTGAACATGCTAACTGTTCACTGATTTCAAAATAATAGCTCAAACCATCACTCTTTTTTTTTTTTTTTTACACGTTTTGATGTCCACATGTTCAAGAATTTACAGTGGCTGTAGCATTTCTGTCATACAGATATGGCCCAATATTATATATTAAGTGGACATTTGAATTACATTTTGTTTAGTCAATATTAAACGAGGATTAGATCAGTAAAGTGTAAAAACAATCATCAGGCCGTTGGCGCCCTCTGCAGTCCTTTGTTATAATGCGTAATGTACGTTGGCTCTATTGTTTATAATACATAATGTATTTTAACAGTTTTGCTCAATAAAACCATATGATTACTTGCTTTTGATACTTTATTTAACTAATTATTATTGCCTCATTGCTATTATATATCTATTGTTCACTTAGGTCTATTTTTGTTACCACTAAAAAATGTATTATAAATATCCGATTACTCGATTAATTTTTAGAATAATCCACCGATTACTCGATTACCAAAATAATCATTAGTGACAGCCATAGTCAGAAAGCTCTCAGATTTAATCAGAAATATCTTAATTTGTGTTCTGTAGATGAACAAAGGTATTACGGGTTTGGAACTAAATGAGGGTGATTAATCAATGACAGAATTTTCATTTTTTATTATTAATTCTTGTAATAATAGTTATTTGCGTGTTGTTCTTATAACCTTGTTCCAAAATTAGACATTTGTTATGCATTTGATTATAGTACACTGGGCGTGATTTATGTTTTTGATTCACTAAGAGGAACCAGCTCTTTTTTTTTCCTTTCAGAAATCAGACTACACTAGTCGTGCTTCATGTTTTTGATTCACTAAAAAGAACCGGATCATAAGAATCATTCATTCAGGAGTCAGGATGCATTACGATATTACTTTACTCAATGAAAAAGTAACTAATTGTGTTACTTAGTTACTTCTTATTGAAAGTAATGCATTTAGTTACTTTTGCATTACTTTTTTCACCTGAGCTGGGTTTGCTTATTTGTTTTTTAATAACAAAAAATATATATATATATATATATATATATATATATTTAGGCCCTTTCACACCAAGAGTGAAATAAATAAGCCTCAGACTGAAAGAAGTGTCTCTGGAACAGTGTTAATTTTATTGACAAATAATTTTTGTCAACATTTTTTCACAGAAGAAAACAAAAATTTGTTTTGAATGACAAAAACTATGACACAAATGTATTGAGATTTTCGGCAACTAATAAAAACGGGACAAAAATGTTAGAGAGGGACGATTTGGGAAAAGATTCATTCAGAACGAATCTGCTGCATGGTTAGAAGGTTATTTAAACTATATGTGACCCTGGACCACAAAACCAGTCTTAAGTCGCCGGGGTATGTTTGTAGCAATAGCCAAAAATACATTGCATGGGTCAAAATTATAGATTTTTCTTTTATGCCAAAAATCATTAAGAAATTAAGTAAAGTTCATGTTCCATTAAGATTTTTTGTAAAATTCCTACTGTAAACATATCAAAATGTAATTTTTAATTTGTAATATGCATTGTTAAGAACCTAATTTGGACAACTTTAAAGGTGATTTTCTCAGTCTTTTTGATTTTTTTGCATCCTCAGATTTCTGATTTCAAATAGATGTATCTCAGTCAAATATTGTCCTATCCTAACAAACCATACATCAATAGATCAATACAATACATCAATGATGTATAAATCTCAGTTTTGTCAAATTTAACCTTATGACTGGTTTTGTGGTCCAGGGTCACATATCACAGCCTATTGATCCATCCGTCAGGACATAAGCTAGCATACATTTGGTAAAAAAAAAAAAATTTAGAAAACTGAAAAACATGCATATGGATAAATTTGACGACACAAAAGAGAACTCAATTCGGTCCGGTTTCACGAGGCGCACACGCCTCAGTGTGTGCGCCAACGAGTACTCTTTCGTGTCTCATAAATGGAGAAATACACACAAAATTATGTTAAATTGTCGGTTTTGACGTGTATTCACATAAACACACTCGTTTACGTCTTAGGTGAACATAAACAGTTAGGAGAATATCGCATGTGTATCAGTACATTGTATCCGCGCATTCGGTTTTAAAGGGACAGCAGCCTAATTAAGTTGCTATTGTATGTGGCATTGATGTTACTCAACGACAAAAGAAAGAGAAAATAACTCACTGCTCTTGAGTAAATCACTTTAGTAACCCTAAATCAAAATTTGCTGTTAAAATTAACACTGCTCTAGAAGACTTAAGGTCCTTGCAAACTGAGTAAAAAAATTTCAAATGCGTTTTTTATTTATTTATTTTTTTTGTATTCGTCAAAATTCGTCACGTGT
>NC_133368.1:34338921-34446166 GCF_049309525.1 Garra rufa | reverse complement strand
AGAGCAAGGGCTCAACACAACCACTCCTTTATGAAGAATGAAAAAAAGAGACATGACTATAAATACCATCTGACAGAATAATAACAAGGTGTATATGGCAATAACTGCTTAGCTTCATGCATGCCGTCCACCCCACGCTCAAGAAGCACATAGCAAAACAAACAATAGCTTAGAATAGTGTTCCTCTGAGTGAACGTTTGCAGCTCCGTTTAATCAGATAAAGCACAAAGCCACAGGTTCACATGTTTCACAAGCTCAAAGAAGAGACTCGATCGGAGCCAAAGAATGAAGCCCTAATTAGAGGTCGGCCTTTACATGCTCATCCGCTTTAGTTCCCTGAATAAATTATTCAAATGAGATGAAAATAATGAAAGTTGCCGTTATAATGTACTTCAAGGTATTGATTTTCAGCTTGCATTAGGATTAGTAGTTGCATTGCTTTCTTAGAAAAATTCCTCTCAATTCTTAAAGTTTTAACTCAAAGAGTAGTAGGCAGATTACGTATCTGAAAACAGTTTTGTATTAAGAAACCTAAGCTGTGGTCCTCAATGAATGGCTCAAAGCATTTGCACAAACGCCATTCAGTTTACTTTGGGGCTTACAGAAATGGTGATTTAACAAATCTTGTAGTAAAAACTCAACGTGTATTTAACTGTCCCTCTGTTTAGTTAACCTACTGAATTTCGAAACCTTTGGGAATTGGTAATTAAAACCTGACTGACGCACAACCCACTTAATGAATCGGCATGGAGCAGTGTATTAACTCTGATCGGAGTTATTTAAGTCAGTAGTCCAAACAGATGGACAGGAGAGAAGCAGGTCGCTCTTGTACATGGTCGGTCCCCTGTTGATTGTCATGAGTGGAGCTGGAGAACATAAGCCGCTCTGAAGAGAACAAAGAACATGACTGAAAGGACAAGCCATCAGCCCCTCACTCTATTCAAGACACTCCCTCTCCTTTCTCTCTCTTTCGCTGTCCCTGATCCCCGATCAGACCCTCCTCCTCGCCATCATTTCTTCGTTTCAATGCATATGATGCTAAGTTCCCGGGGTAAACAGGGCTGTTCCTTCCATAAAGTATGCATAACAATGAAAAACATCCACTCGTGATTATATTTAATATGGCAAGTAAAAATTATAATATAATATAATATAATATAATATATACACTTGCACATATTTATATATATATACACACACACACATATGTTATACAATATATATATATATATGTGTGTGTGTGTGTGTGTGTGTGTGTTAATTTAGTTTTTACTTTTTTGGGAAAAAAAAGTCTCCTCCCACGGTGGCATTTATTTGATCAAAAATACTGTAAAAAACTAAAACAAAAAATTCTTCCTTTACTTTAATATATTTTAATACATGCTTTGGCAATACCAAATTTTCAGCAGTTCTTACTCCCATCTTCGGAGTCACATGATCTTTAAAAAAAATTGTTTTGTGGAAACAGTGATCCATTTGTATTAATTTTTTGTCAGGATTCTTTGACGAATAGAAAGTTCAAAAGAACAACATTTATTTAAATTAGAAATCTTTTAAAATTGTCAGGGTCTTTATGCTTATTGGATTAAGTTATTGGAAATACAACACACACACATATATATATATATATATATATATATATATATATATATATATATATATATAAAATAAAAAAAGTAGTGATGCTCCCACATTTTTAACAGTACATATAAATTGATTTTTGTGTGTGTGCATGTACAAACACTGCCGTTCAAAGTTTGGAATCAGTATTATTTTAAATGTTTAATAGTCTCTTATGCTCATGAAAAAAATATTTATTTGATCAAAAATACTGTAAAAACCCTAAAATTAAAAATTCTTCCTCTAATATATAAAAAAAAAAAAAAGTTTTCCTGTGTTGGCAATACCACATTTTCATCAATTCTTAATCCAATTTTCAGTCTTTAAAAAAATCATTCTATGCTGATTTGGTGATTTTTTTGAAACATGATTAAAAACAGGAGTGCTGCTTAATATTTTTGTGAAAACAGTGATACATTTTTAAAACTTTTTTTGTCAGGATTCTTTGATGACTAGAAAGTTCAAAAGAACAACATTTATTTAAATTAGAAATCTTTTAACATTGTGTCTTTACGATCAATTTAATTCACCCTTGTTAAATTTTTTTTAATAAATAAATAAATAAATAGTAACGATTCCATATTTCAACAGTACATTTATATTGATACATATATACGTAAATATATATTGTTTGTATATACATACACTGCTGTTCAAAAGTTTTTAATGTTTTATTGTCTTTTACGTTCATCAAAGTTCCATTTATTTGATCAAAAATACAGAAAGATAGTAATATATAAACATATTGCAATTGAAAATAACAGTTATCTATTTCAACATATTTTAAAATACAATTTATTTCTGTGATACAAAGCTGAATTTTCATCAGTCATTACACCAGTCTTCAGTGTCACATGATCCTTAAGAAATGACGTTAAAAACAGAATTTATTCAAAACAGAAATCTTTTCCAACAATACAAGTCTTTACTATCACTTTTTTATAAATTTAGCACACCCTTGCTGAATAAAAGTATTAATTTCTTACAAAGAATGAAGAAAAATGAAACAAAAGCACGCACATCAGTCTCAAAAGGGTGCTCGACTAAAAAACAACAAGGCTTTATATTCTATTTTTTACTTACAAAGAATGAAAAAATGTACTGACCCCAAACTTTGAACAGTATTGTATATAGTGAAAAACTATTTCTATTTTAAGTAAATGCTGTTTTTTTAAATATTTTATTCATCAAAGAATCCTGAAAAAAGTATCACAGGTTCCAAAAAAAAATATTAAGCAGCACAACTGTTAGTATTAGAATGATTTCTGAAGGATCATGTGACACTGAAGACTCAAGTAATAGCTGAGAAAAATTCAGCTTTGCATCACATTTAAAATTCTATTTTAAAGTATATTAAAATAGAAAACCACTATTTAGAATTGCAATAATATTTCATAATATTACTGTTTTTTTCTGTATTTTTAATCAAATAAATGAAGCCTTGATTAGCAGAAAAGGCATGTTTAAAAAAAAAATCGTACTATCTAAAACATTTGAATGGCATTGTACACACACACACACACACACACACACAGAAAATCCATTTGATATTTTCATGAGGCGGCAGCCAGTTATGTCACGTCGTATGCGATGCTGAGCTATGTTCTCGCAGTGTTATTTTCCGGCATGTTTTAACAAGACGTGATATCGCTGTTTATGTCAGCCTTGAAAATGACTGTTTGTGTTTGTGTTCTGTATTATCATAAGAGACTTGCCTCTCTGACAGCAGGCATGTTTGAAGCCCAGATCATGTATTTCAAAGAGGATTACAGATATGTTGATAGCTATAGGGCAAGATCATGTAGTCGTGTATGACTGGTAAACCACATTGAATGAACAATGAGCTAAGTATTTGTTGTGGCGTATGCCAGGGATAACAAGTGAACTATTACACCTTTGATATGGAAAAACACTTCAGCTTAAATTACAGTCAAGTTCTGAACACGAACATGACTTTTTTCTGTCTCGTTAGCTAATGACTTAAAAGTCCTAAGAGCTAAACCGCAAATAAAATCTGTTTGCCTAACAACCACTGTTGTGACGCAAACCATTTTTTGGTCAAAAGAACAGGTTTAAGAGATTCCAAGGCTTGTCACAGAGGTGTCCTGACCTTATTCAGTGACCTAATCCTATGAGCTCATACTCTGTGTGTTCACTTGTGAGTTCTGCATGACTGCTGCTGCCCTAAGAGATGTAGGGAGGGAGTTTGGGCTCCGCTAGTTCCCTCTTCGACACTGACCTCATTCACATTATCAGTGCGGTGTGAGAGAGGTGAGCCCTCCCGGTCTAATCCCTTGACCCCCAGTGCATTAAAGTGACCGTTAGTGGACATGCAAGGTCGGTCTGTCAACCCAACCCCCTCAAAACCAGGCTAGTGGTGGGGGTAGGACCGTGTAAGTTGGTGTGGAGGGGTAATGGAGGCTGACATGAGGCATAGCATGGCCGATGAGCGATGTGGGAGTTTGTGATGATGCTCGTTTTGGGAAGCGCGCAAGTTTTGAGCAACTCACACGCCTCAGTATCACTCTCTGACCCCCTGCGAAAGCTTGAAGCTTTCTTGCTGATTCACTTCCAGTGCACAGAGTTGTTTTACAAGCTTCAAAGAACATAATCGGAAGGCATTTTCCACCACGGAATAAACTAATTAAAAAAAAAAAAGATGCAAGGAAAAAAGTTTGTCTTGAACTTTTATTCTATGGGAGAAACAAAAGTCAGAAACTCACAAGAATTCTGAATTCAGAACATGCTTACTGTTGGCCTTCAGAACTATGGAAGCCTGATTCCGATACTGAATAAAAAAAAATGTTATTGTAACTATTTATTTCACAATTCTGACTTTTTTTCTCAAAATTGTGATACAAACGTGCAATTCTAACTTTTTTCTCAGAATTGCGTGATATAAACTTACAACTGCTAGAAATAAAGTCAGAATTGCAAGTTATGACTTCACAAATGCGAGTTTTGACTTATCTTCTCACAATTGCAAGTTTATCTTGCAATTCTGACTTCTTAGAATTATTTACTATCTTGCAATTGTGACTTTTCATCTCAAAATTGTCAATTTAACTAGCAATTTTGACTTTTTTTCTCGCAAATGAGACTTTGTATCTCGCAATTCTGACTTTTTTTGTTTCTGACTTTTTAATTATTTACTTAACTCACAATTGTAAGAAATAGTCAGAAATGCAAGATGAAAACCTGCAATTCTGACTTTTTTTTCTCACAAATGCGAGTTCCTATCTTACAATTCTGACTTTTCTTCTCGCAGTTGCGAGCTTATCACGCAATTCTGACTTTTTTCTCACAATCACAAGTTTATCTCACAATTCTGACATTTTTTTTTCGCAATTACGAGTTTATATCTCACAATTCTGACTTTGTTTTTCTCGCAATAACGAGTTTATATCTCATAATACGGACTTTTCTTCTCGCAGTTGCGAGTTTATCTTACAAGTCTGACTTTTTTTCTCACAATTACGAGTTTATATCTCACAATACTTACTTTTCTTCTTGCAGTTGCGAGTTTAACTCGCAATTCTGACTTTTTTCTCGCTGATGTGAGTTTATATCTTGCAATTCTGACTTTTTTTCTCACAAGTATGAGTTTATATTTCTCAATACTGACTTTTTTTCTCACAATTATGAGTTTATATTTCTCAATACTGACTTTTCGTCTCACAGTTGTGTTTATCTCGCAATTCTGACATTTTTCTCGCAATTACGAGTTTATATCTCACAATTCTGACTTTGTTTTTTTCGCAATTACGAGTTTATATCTCACAATACTGACTTTTCTTCTCGCAGTTGTGTTTATCTCGCAATTCTGACTTTTTTCTCACAATTACGAGTTTATATTTCTCAATACTGACTTTTCGTCTCGCAGTTGTGTTTATCTCGCAATTCTGACTTTTTTCTCGCAATTACGAGTTTATATTTATCAATATTGACTTTTCATTGCGCGGCTGTGTTTATCTCGCAATTCTGACATTTTTCTTGCAATTACGAGTTTATATTTATTAATACTGACTTTTTGTCTCGCAGTTGTGTTTATTTCGCAATTCTGACTTTTTTCTTGCAATTACGAGTTTATATCTCACAATTCTGACTTTGTTTTTTTCGCAATTACGAGTTTATTTCTCACAATACTGACTTTTCTTCTCGCAGTTGCCAGTTTATCTCGCAATTCTGACTTTTTTTCTTGCAAATGCGAGTTTATATCTTGCAATTCTGACTTTTATTTCTCAATTGTGAGTTTATATCTCATAATTCTGACTTTTTTTGCAAATGGGAATTTGTATCTCGCAATTCTGACTTTTTTTTTGAATTATTTAATAAACTCCCAATTGCGAAAAAAAGTCAGAATTGTAAAATATAAACTTCCAATTGCAAAAAAGTCAGAATTATAAGATATAAACTCCCAATTGCGAAAAAAGTCAGAATTATAAGATATAAACTCCCAATTGCGAAAAAAAGTCAGAATTGCAAGATATAAATTTGCATTTGTGAGAAGAAAAGTCAAAATTGCGAGATTAAAAACTCACATTTACAACAAAAAAGTCAGAATTGTGAGGTATAAACTCTCATTTGCAAGAAAAAAGTCAGAATTGCAAGATATAAACTTGCAATTGCAAGAAGAAAAGTCAAAATTACAAGATACAAATTTGCATTTGTGAGGAAAAAAATCAGAATTGCAAAATACAACCTCACATTTGCGAGAAAAAAAAAAAGTCAGAATTACGGGTTTTTATCTTGCAATTCTGACTATTTCTCGCAATTGTGAGTCTATGGAAGTTTTATTCTCATAATTCTTTTTTTTTTCTCAGAACTGCATGTTAAACTCAAAGTCAGATTTGTGAGTTTCTAGCTGCAAGAAAGTATGAATTGAGATATAAACTAAAAATGTAATAAAAAAAATTATCAAAATTGGAAGACAAAAAGTCACAATTACTTAAAAAAAAAAAAAAAAAAAAAGATTCAGTGGCAAAAATGGGCTTCCATAGTATTTAAAGGAATTCTATGCACAAACATTTATAATTTTTCTACTTCATTTCTTAACATTTAAAGGAGTAGTTCACCTGAAAAAAAAAGAAACTTCTGTCATCATTTTCTCACCCTCATGTTGTTCCAAGGACATTCTTTTTTCTGTGGAACACAAAAGAAGATATTTTGAAGCAGTGTTTCTGTCTACACAATGACAGTCCAAAACAATGTTACAGCTGTTGTACGAACAAAAACACATGAAAAAAGGTCATACAATTTTGGAATAACACAAGGGTGAGTAAACGATGACATAAGTTTCATTTTTGAGGGCACTATCTTTTTTTCCCTCTCTCCTTTGAAGCTTGTGAGACACTTTATGTGGTGGTAAAGTGCTCCAATAAACTCTTTTCACAATCTGAAGCTCCTTTAGCGGTGAACTCATTGTTAACAATAGTAAACAGTTGGAAGCCCCTTTCAAAGGGGATTATATCAGGTCAGGTGCATTTGGACCTTGATTACCCTTGACATATGTTTGACCATTCTGTTACTGCTGTAGAATCAAGACTTATTAGAGGCCAAGGGAAAAAAAAAAAAAAAGAGGTCATCAAGGCCAAGACGCCCCTAACATCACAAGCAAACAATCCCCCCGGTTTGACCAATGACTGCTAAGATGACACAAGGCTTCCTGTTTTTTTTTTTTAGACAGAGGAGGTTGCAACTGACACATGAGGATTCACCGAACACATGCAACAGTGTCTGTAAAAAACGTCATAATTATGATTAACGGATTTTTTAAATTAAATGACTAATTATTCACTCATTATTCAAATTGTTGGAGATGGCGCTATATGAAAAGCCAGAGTTGAATAAGGAAAAAATGAGGTCAAAGGCCAAAATAAATGAGAATTGACTTAAACTTTAACTTGGTATAAAAAAAAAATGCAAATTCTGTCACCATTAGCTCATCGCCATGTAGTTCAAAACCTGTATGACTTCATTTCTTCTGTAAAGCAGAAAAGATGATATTTTGATAAATGTTGGTAACCGAACAGTTTAGGTAATTCCTAGCTTCCACTGTGTGGACAAAAAAAAAAAAAAAAATTTCTTCTTTCATCTTCCACAGAAGAAAAAAAGTAATTTGGAATGAACTCTTTAATTACTTGTGATTTAATTATTATTTTATTTTTAATTTTACTGAAAAACCACTTATTCATTTGAAGCGACACCTTGCTTTGCAACGTGATTCAATGGCTAAAGACGTCAATCTAGTTCATACGTATATAGAGCAACAATTAAACAAAATGTGCAGACAAAATACAAGAAATAGAAGGCAGAATGGATTACTGTGGGACAGACAGACTTACAGTACTAGTCACAACAAAAGTTGCTTTTTGTAAGAAATTAATACTTTTATTTGGCAAGAATGCATTAAGCAGATTAAAAGTAACAGTTAAGGCATTAAAAGCTTATGAAAGATTTCTATTTTAATAAATTATTTGGTCAAATTAAAAAAAGTATCACACAATGTCTCCACAAACAATCACAATCACACTGATAAAAAAAAAAAATTATATATATATATATATATTTTAGGCACCTAATTAGCATATCAGAATGATTTCTGAAGAAATATGTGACACTGAAGTCTGGAGTAATGAATGCTGAAAATTCAGCTTTGCCATCACAAAAATAAATTGCATTTTAAAACATATTGAAACTGAAAATAGTTATTTAAAATTGTAATAATATTTAACAACATACTGTATATTTGATTAATCATTTAAAAAAAAAAAACTTTTTAAATGTTCAAAACGCAATATACTGACAATCTTGTTTTCATTTGTCTGCTTTTCTCTGCAAATATTTATATGTATGATTCATCGACAACAAATTTGATTAATTAATCATCACATTATGTAATTAAAACACAGCCCTAGTTCAACCCCAAGTGTCTGGCTCAGATAATGCAGCCGGTAATTACAGAGAAGTGTTCAAGAGAGAGAGAGCGGCGAGAGGCTCAGAAAGAGTAAACAGTCTGTGAGGACCTTGACATCACTTAACCAGCTGGGCCAGGTGGACTTTTATGAAGGCTTAAGACCAAACCATTGCTACAGGTGTGCCACACATGATCTCAATACGACATGAAACACGCCATTTAATTTTGGCATCAGGGTTGAACACACACAAGACTTGCAAAATCCTGTATTCTCTTGTCGGAGTATGAGGCATCGCACTTGTGTCTTATCTAAACATTTAATATGACGCATGGGACCTAGGGAGTAGAGCCAAAACTGTGCATTCCCATGAACTAGATTGTACATTGTATCTACAAACACAAAGCTGTGGATTGTTTTCAGCCTTGTATCCATTTGTTTTCGCTGCTCTATAAAGCTTTAATATGCAAGACTATGTATTAGTTCTGAGAATGACAAGATAAATGCTCCTCAAGGTCTTGTCAAGACATGGAACCTATCTGGAAAATTAGCATAATGTTTCTTCACATTAATCAAAAGTCAGTGAGTCACTGCTTGACATCCAGGCAAGGGTGTACAAGGGCAAAGATGGCGTAAATAACATAAAATATTGGTGTGGCCTATTTAAAGCATATGTAAATTGAATCATCTTTAATGTCTCAACAGGCAACCAAAGTAACAAATTAAATTCGGCTGAAATAGGGCATTAAGATCTATCGAGCAGTTGGGTTGCTTAGAAATTTAATACGGGCATATCTGGATGTCTTATACTGTAAATCCAACTGGATTGTAACCATAATAATGATTTTTTTACATAATACAAAAGCATAAACTACAGACACGTACTATAAGAGAACAGAAGTGCTCAGGAAAAATGAAATAAGATAAAATCTACATAAGTGAACGTCTGAATAATATCCCAATTCATCAACTAAATAAAACTTCTAAGTCTGTATGAAATGTACTATTCATTCATAATGGCACACATGGGACAAAATAACTATGTACACTACAGGCTTTTCTTGACACATTTTCGGATATATGTTTTGACGTCACATATGCATTTGACACTTTCTTAACCCTATCCAGATTGGGAATACAACAGCCTTCATTGTGTAAAGCAGTGGAAGGGAGTACTAACTCAAAGATTTCACAAGGAAACTATAACTCTACAAGGTCAACAAAGAAGAGCTTTATGTGTACACACACACACACACACATAGCACAACAACAGAGCCATCCATGTCTGAAGTACTGTAGAAGAACCCCATTTTGTCAGTAAGTGTTTTTGTTTTAAAGAAATTACTAGTAATTTAATACTAAAATACTAATAATTAAACCGATCAAATGTGACAGTAAAGACATTTATGTTACGATAAAGTCACAATTTCTACCAAAATATTAAGCAGTCTGTTTTCATTGATAATAATAAGAAATGTTTCTTGAGCATCAAATCAGCATATTAGAATTTCTTTAATAAATGCTTAAAATTCAGCCATTTTAAATTATATTTTAAATAATTTTAAATATTTAAATATATATAAATATACATTTTAAATATATATAATTAAAAATATTATTATTTTTTAATTAAATTTAAAATATATTAAATATATTAAAACAGAAAACGGATACATATTTTTAATATAATTTTATATTAATTCTAGCATGTGCTAGATGTTTTGTTGATTTCCAGCAGAGCAGTGCAATTATTTGTAATGTGTTTTATATGCACTTAGTTTTATTGCAATGATGAAAGTTCCAAAAAAAGTCATTTCTACAGCTCTGAATTCTTTAAACAGGGAAAACTGAGAGACAACAGTAACCTCATTGTAAAGGAATTCCCTAAAGTATATTGCAACTTTAATTTTAAACAAAATAACCTTTGTAAAGGAATTCCCTAAAGTATATTGCAACTTTAATTTTAAACAAAATAACCTTTTTTCTACCCAACCCCCCGTTCTCTGGGTGCCAGAACAATTACCTAAGTGTACAGCTGACTTATTGCAAAATGCTTGTAACAAATGTCAAAAGAACTTTTGTTACTTAGTGGGTATTATTTAATATCAAACTAGAACATAAAAAGTTGCATGTGTCGTGGTTCTCTCGAAGACTGACACAGAAGAGAAGAAATTGTTGATTAAAGCTGTTATTTTAGTTTTCTTTGCACACATAAAGCATTCTTGTAGCTTTATAAAATTAAGGCTGCTGATGTCACATGGACTATTTTAATGATGTCCTTTCTGGGCCTTGAACATGGTAGTTGCATTGCTGTCTATTCAGGGCCAGAAAGCTCTTGGATTTGATCAAAAATATCTTAATTTGTGTTTTGAAGATGAACGAAGATCTTACAGGTTTTTTGGGTGAACTATCCCTTTAACAAACAACACTCATTACTGCTGTATAAAGGCACCTCTTGTGTTTCCAGCAGGACGTTTTCCCCGATTTCTTTTTAAAACCACAGGTATTTTCCAAAAAAACCCTCAAAATTGCAGCAAACCACCCCAAATCATTTATGCGCTCCCTTTTCAACACAAAGATCCGTTCAGCAAGTGGAGCAACAAAGCAATGATGTAATAAATGGCAGTAAACGAACTACCATGTGACCTTCTCGGAAAGAGATGTTCAAACCAGTGCACATGAAGAGAGAGGACAGTGGGCGCAGCGGGGCCTGCGATTCCCGCTGTAGTCACAAGACTAATCTGGCAGGCATGTGGCGGGCAAATAATGACCGCATGCCATCAGCTTGCTCATTTCTACAGCGGGGCCACGCAAGGACGCAAATCCGACGCGCTTAGCTTCTGCAATCTCTGACCCAAAGCCTGAGGATGCAGTCCAATTACAGCCTTCCGATGACATCTGATGACACTACTGAGCTTTCCAGTACACGGCTCATAATACAGTAAAGACATATTGCTGGCGCTGGCGCCTCTTCTCCGTGCCAGATTGGCCACCTCTCAAAGGGCTCAAAATCCCATAGTTCTTTCTTTACCACTTTCTTTTATCTCTTGATCTTCAAGCCGTCCCGTATATCCTTTTTCTCTAGGTGCCTCAATTCAGCCCCGATTAATCCCGTGTAATGTACAGTCTCTATTGACGTGATAAATGACAACTGAAAAGTGGAGGTTCTGACCCCGACTCTTTCTCTTCCTTTGGAGATGGATCAGAACAGGGCCTCCCAAGGTGGCAGTCTTTTTTATGTCTGGTTTCATGAAGGCGTATTCAATGATAACGGCCATCAAAATGACAGGAGCCTTTATGATAAGTGCGTCCCGCCCAGCGTTGAATAGATGGACAGTGATAGTGATGCTCATTGTTAGCCCACTGGTGGAGTAGTATATCCTATAGAGTGGGCGGAGCCTGCGAGACACGCCGCTGAATAGGCGTGTAAGGTGTCCATGCCCTTTGGTGCCCTTCCAGGTGTGGGAAACACAGGGCAGAAAGCACCTGCAGGGCCTACACGCTAAATCTCATTGTATTGCGTGCCAATATGGTGGATGATGGTGTGAGATTCTGAGCCCGGAAGAGTCTTGTTTCATTCATCACATTGTCCGTGAATGGACCGAGAGATTCCACCTAATACATTGACAAAGACGCGGGTGCACATCATTCAAAACCTGCCTGTTCGGCGAGACAATGAGCAGGCTCCTTAGATGCACGAGATAGCGTTTACACAAAGAGCCAAATGAGAATTAATCTCTGCCACATGCCCCCAACATTAAACTGCGGCATCAATCATTATGTTGTTCTAGGGCGCAGAGTCGGCAGCGATGTTTGCTTTCGTTTGCCATTCCTCGCATTCCACGAGGAATCCTAAACAGGACCTTTTTGAAATGGTATCAACACTACATGGCAGCATTCCTCAAGACATGTTTTAACAAATAATACAGGTAAGGTTACATAAGCATCATTAGATATCCTGTAATTAGCACTTAGAAGGCTTGAGCTTACACTTAAAGGGATAGTTCACTCAGAAATCATCATTTACTCACCTTCAAACCCTTAGGACTTTCTGTCTTCTAAGAACACAAAAGAAGATATTTGGAATAACTTGAACTTTTTTTCCCATACAGTGAAGGTCAAAGGAGTCCAAAACAACCCAAAACCCACCTTTTCCTTTCTCACCTTCAAACCTTTCTATCTTCTGTAAAACACAAAGAATATATTCAATAAACATTTTTTCAAATTATTTTGGCCCATACTTTCCCCCCAAAAATCATAATTTCACCCATAGTTTACCCACAAATTACCCTCAAACTAGGAGAACTATTTTTCCACATACAGTGAAAGTCAAAAGAGTTAAAACATCCCAAAACCCTGTTTATTTTTGTGACTTTGAGGAAATGATGACAGAATTTTCATAGTTAACCCAAAAAAAAAAAAAAAAAATTCATCCTCAAACAAGTAGGACTTTCTATCTTCTGCAAAACATAAAAGAAGATATTTTAATAAACTATTTTAGCCCATACTTCTCAAAAAAATCATAATTTCACCCAATTTCACCTACAGTTTACCCAAAAATCATAGGAGTCCAAAAGAACTCAAAAACCCACTTTTTCCTGTTTGTTTTGTTGTTTGTGATGATGACATAATTTTCATATTCACCCAAACATTATCATTTACTCACCTTCAAACCAGTGAGACTGTCTATGTTCTGCAGAGTGCAAAAGAATATATTTTATTAAAAATTTTTTTGTACTATTTTGGCCCTTACCCCCCAAAATACTCCCCCAAAAAATCATAATTTCACTCATAGTTCACCCTCAAATCAGTAAGACTTTCTTTCTTTTTAAACTATTTTGGCCCATCCCCCCAAAAATAAATCGGAATTTCACCCATAGTTCAGCCAAAAACATCTTCAAGACTTTCTATCTTCTATAGAACACAAACCCTCAAACCAGTAGGACTTTCCTTTTTCAGAACACAAAAGAAGATATTCTGATTAACTATTTTTTCCATACAGTGAAAGTCAAAGGGGTCCAAATCAACCCCAAATCCACTTTTTAGGTTTGTTTGCATGACTGTGAGTAAATGATGACAAAATTTTCATAGTTCACTAAAACTCACCATTTACTCATCTCCAAACCAGTAGGACTTTATTTCTTCTACAGAACACAAATTAAGATATTTGGAAGAACTATTTTTCCCAAACAGTGAAAGTCAACGGAGTCCAAAACAACCCAAAACCCAATTTTTCCTGTTTGTTCTTCTCTATACTGTAATAAACATTTTTTACAACTATTTTGGCCCATCCTCCACAAAATAAATCAGAATTTCACCCATAGTTCAGTAGACAGTAATGACGTACTTTACCTCCAAAACAGACACTATTAGAGATAAAATTGTAACCATACAGCCGCCCGCTACAGTATCGCATCAGATAATGCGCTGTAGATGTCCTGAGGAACAATTCCAATCATTCTCTATTATAGGAGAGGAAGAATTGTATGAACTTGTTAAATCATCTAAACCTACAACATGCATGTTAGACCCTATTCCATCTAATTTACTAAAGGAGGTACTTCCAGAAGTCATAGATCCTCTTATAAATATTATTAATTCGTCATTATCATTAGGATATGTCCCCAAAACCTTCAAACTGGCTGTTATTAAGCCACTCATTAAAAAACCACAACTTGACCCCAATGAATTAATTAACTACAGACCAATTTCGAATCTCCCTTTTCTGTCAAAGATACTAGAAAAGGTAGTATCCTCACAATTATGCTCCTTCTTAGAGAAAAATGGTATCTGTGAGGATTTCCAGTCAGGTTTTAGACCATATCATAGTACTGAGACTGCTCATATTAGAGTTACAAATGACCTGCTCTTGTCATCCGATCGTGGATGCATCTCCCTATTAGTGCTACTGGATCTTAGTGCTGCGTTTGATACTATTGACCACAACATTCTTTTAAATAGACTTGAATATTATGTAGGCATTAATGGTAGTGCACTGGCATGGTTCAAATCGTACTTATCAGACCGTCATCAGTTTGTGGCAATAAATGAAGAGGTATCATTTAAATCGCAAGTGCAGTATGGAGTACCTCAAGGCTCAGAACTAGGGCCATTACTTTTTACGCTTTACATGTTACCCTTGGGAGATATCATCAGGAAACATGGTGTTAGCTTTCATTGTTACGCTGACGATACTCAGCTCTATATTTCTTCGCAGCCCGGCAAAACATATCAATTCGAAAAACTAACAGAATGCATAGCTGATATTAAAAACTGGATGGCGAATAACTTCTTACTGTTAAATTCTGAAAAAACAGAGGTGTTAATTATTGGACCTAAAACCTCCACAAGTAATAACCTAAAATACAGTCTAATACTAGATGGCTGCTCTGTAAATTCGTCGTCATCAGTTAGGAACCTAGGCGTCCTATTCGATAACAATCTCTCCTTTGAAAGCCACATTTCTAGCATTTGCAAAACCGCATTTTTCCATCTTAAAAATATATCGAAATTACGACCTATGCTATCAATGTCAAATGCTGAAACATTAATTCATGCGTTCATGACCTCAAGGATAGATTATTGTAATGCCTTATTGGGTGGTTGTTCTGCACGCTTAATAAATAAACTCCAGCTAGTCCAAAATGCTGCAGCTAGTGTTCTTACTAGAACTAGAAAGTATGACCATATTAGCCCCGTTCTGTCAGCACTGCATTGGCTCCCTATAAAACATCGTATAGATTTTAAAATCTTACTAATTACTTATAACGCCCTCAATGGTTTAGCTCCTCAGTACTTGAGCGAGCTCCTATCGCATTATAGTCCCTCACGTCCGCTGCGTTCTCAAAATTCTGGCAATTTGATAATACCTAGAATATCAAAATCAACTGCGGGCAGCAGATCATTTTCTTATCTAGCGCCTAAACTCTGGAACAATCTACCTAACACTGTTCGGGAGGCAGACACAATCTGTCAGCTTAAATCTAGATTAAAGACACATCTCTTTAACTTGGCTTACACATAAAACATTAACACATTCCTATAACTCAAATCCGTTAAAGGATTGTTAGGCTGCATTAATTAGGTCAACCGGAACCGAAAACACCTCCCATACCATCTGATGCACTCGTTGCATCGTAAAAAGAATGGCATCTACGCTAGTATTAGTGTGTTTCATTCTTATTCCGAGGTCACCGTAGCCACCAGATCCAGCCTGTATCCAGATCAGATGGTCACTGCAGTCCCCCGGATCCAGTCCGTACCCAGCTTAGGTCATGGATCACCACCTGGAGATGACTTCAATAGCCGTGGATGTCAACCAGATGAGCTCCAGAGACGGATCATCAATGAAGATCTCGCCAACCTAGACGGCCATCGGTGCCACACCACGGGATCCTGACGAGTTCTCTACAATCAGACATTGGTACAAACTGCTGGTTTCGTCTAGCCAGAGGAGAACTGGTCCCCCAACTAAGCCTGGTTTCTCCCAAGGTTTTTTTCTCCATTTCTGTCACCTGTGGAGTTTTGGTTCCTTGCCGCTGTCGCCTCTGGCTTGCTTAGTTGGGGACACTTTCCAGCGATATCGTATACTTTTTGAACTGAACTGGATGATATCACTGAATTCATTGATGAACTGCCTTTAACTGAAAATTGATTATTTACAATAATGCGTTACTTACACACTATGGTGCTGTTTTTAAATACTGTGCAGTTGCTTTGACACAATCTGTATTGTTAAAAGCGCTATATAAACAAAGGTGACTTGACTTGACTTAAAAGTCAATAGGGTTCAAAACAACCCCAAATCCACTTTTTCAGGTTTGTTTGCTTGACTGTGAGTAAATGATGACAGAATTTTCATAGTTTGTCATAATTTCACCCATAGTTTATCCAAAAACCACCCTCAACCCAGTAGGACTTTCGGTTACACTTTATTTTAAGGTGTCCTTGTTACAGTGTAATTATATATTTAGGTACTGAGTAATATTAATTAACTACTTGTAGTTACTATATGGTTAGGGTTAGGATTAGGGTTTGGCTTAGGGTTACTTGCATGTAATTATGCATAATTAAGTGTTATTATAATACTAAGTACATGTAACATGTAACAAGGACACCTGAAAATAAAGTGTTACCAGACTTACTTTCTTCTGCGAGAAAACACAAAAGAAGATATTTTAATAAACATTTTATAATATATTTTGGCCCATACCATCCCCCAAACCCAAAAAATCATAATTTTAGTCAGTTTCAATCATAGTTTACCCAAAAATCACCCTCAAACTAGTAGGACTTCTGCAAAACACAAAAGAAGATATTCTGAAGAGCTTTTACCTTATTTTTCATAGTCAAAGAGGTCCAAAACAACCCAAAACCAGCTTTTTCAAGTTTGTTTGCGTGACGGTGAATAAATGATGACAGAATCGTCATAGTTTACCTAATAATCATAATTTACTCATCTTCAAAGCAGTAGGTCTTTCTTTCTTCCACAGAACATAAAAAAGATATTTTGAAGAATGTTTGAACTATTTTTGCCTATACAGTGAATGTCAAAAGGCTTAAAAACAACCCTTTTTCTACTTGTCCTCTTTTGTGTTTCAGGTTTGTTTGCATGACGGTGAGTAAATAATGACAGAGTTTTCATTTTGGCTGGAACTACCCCTTCCTTAAGACTAAGAGTCAGTTCAGAGTGATTTTATCAAACCTAAAACAGTAAAGTTGGGATATATTGTACATACAGTGGCATTTTGGTGAAGGGGATGAGGAATTTGATCTGTTGTACATCTGACAAAGGGACTAAGCATAAGCTTTGGCTTTGTAAGCCCTGCACAAACCACAATGCATTTGTTGTTCTAGGCCATCCGCCATGCTGTACCCTTTCTCCTTGCCACCCCTGCCCGAATTTAACCTCAAAGCAACAGGAAAGTGTCCTGTGGGGTTATTTTCTGAGGCAATAATTGACTACGGAAGGGCAAATCAGTCTCTTTCACATTTTCTGAGTTGCAGTCATGCAAAACCTTTCTTGAGAATGAACAACCATCATTAAAAAAAAACAATATTAATAAAAGATTTGATATTAGTGACAAAACGATACATCTGATTTAAAAAAGAAATACTATATAAACAAATCTGTAAGGTTTAAGGTTAGTGGGATGTAGTACTGTATCATTCACAGCGACATGAGTTGTACGCATCTCGGATTAAAGAAAATAAGTATGTCATTGCCATGACTAAGTGCTTTCCCAGAAGCACAGACTTCCGTTCAAAACATGCAGATTTGGTATATTTATAGTATTATGCTGAACTTCTTTTACATAACTCTTCCTGACCTATTTATCCATGAACAAGAAAAGATTGTCAAGTATGCTGGGGATTACTGCATATCCCAAATGTTTGCCCTGCATCTTTATCTCTTTTTTTCTTTTAGACTCGATTTACTGTCGAACATCGCAGAGTGGCTGAAATATGCTAGTCTCTGTAATCTGTTAATTTGTTTGGATGTAAGTCTAATTTAAAGTGTAATTTTTGGATGTCACGTCAGGATATGATGTTTTTAGAAAAGCTCTTATAAACAAATGTCCATGCTCTGAAGCAAATGATAGGGGATTTGCAAAAACCATCTGTTGGACAAAAGCCCTTTAAAAGCACACTAATATGGACTTAAGATATTATTTTATCCACAGGTGGGACTCTGCAAGCCTAACTGAGTAAATGAGGGAATGATATATTACAATGTTTGATTATTACAAACAATCAAACAACAAATGAGACAATACTTTTAAAAAAACTACCAGAAAAATCACAATTTCCTATGAAACCTTATTTAATGAGCCTCCTCCTCAACCAGACATAATAAAGAATTTGATTCCAGGAACACTGATCTTTAGAGAACATATTGAGGCATGTCTGTTGACTAGGGTGGCTGGTATGACCAAAATGATTAATTTCATATTCTGATAGTGGTATATATCACTATAGTACATAATTATTTCAGTAGGAAGGAAGGAAGGAATAAATAACCAACCATGTGATAATTCCCTTTTTGAATGATCTACTGAATTAAATCTTTTTTTTTTTTTTTTACTTGACAGGCACAAACCAAAAGATACAATCTTTTATAACAAATGAATCCTGGCATGCGTGCAAAAACAACTGCTTCATATAATGCAACACTTGAGATAAAAACAAATGGTGAAAACTAATAGATTCTGTCGACAACAAATTAAACCCAAATTGTATCACATATCTAAAATTATCATTTGACTCAAATATAATTATTAATGACTGACAGTTCAATCCCTAATAACATATAGTATTGTACAGTATCTCACAAAAGCGAGTACACCCCTCACACTCCTCTGAAAATAACTCAACATACAGCCATTATTGTCAAAATAGCTGGCAACAAAAGTGAGTACACTCTAAGTGATAACAGCAGTATGTTGTTTAACCATGCAAAGCCACATGTCCTATTCATCATGTTTTTGTTTGCTAAACAGGACCATACAAACTTGTGTATCTTGTATTAGAGCAGTTAAAATTAGGTGCTTTAAGTACAGTTCTCTCATACTGACCACTGGATGTTAAACATGGTATCTCATGGCAAAGAACTCTCAGGATTTGAGAATTAGAATTGTTGCTCTCCACAAAGATAGCCAAGGCTATTAGAGGTTCAGTAACACCCTGAAACCGAGTTACACTACAGTGGTCAAGGTCATACAGAGGTTTTCCAAGATGGGTTCCATTCGGAACAGGCCTTGCAAGGGTCGATCAACAAAGTTTAGAACTCGTTCTGTGCATCAGGTGCAGAAACTGGCTTCATCAAACAAATGCATGAGTGCTGCCAGCATTGCTTTAAAGGTTACAGAAGTAGAAGGTCAGCTTGTCAGTGCTCATACCATACAACGCACACTGCAACAAGTCGGTTTGCATGGGCGTCGTCCCAGAAGGAAGCCTCTTCTGAAGCTGGCTCACAAGAAAGTCCGCAAACAGTTTGCTGAAGACAACCTGTCCAAACACATTAATTACTGGAACCATGTCCTTTGGTCTAATAAGACTAAGACACACTTGTTTGGCTGAGATGGTATCCAGCATGTGTGGTGATGCCCTGGTGAAGAGTACCAAGAAAATTGTGTCTTGCCTACAGTCAGGCATGGTGGTGGTAGCATCATGGTCTGGGGCTGCATGAGTGCTGCTGGTACTGGGGAGCTGCAGTTCATTGAGGGAAACATGGATTCCATTATTTACTGTACATTCTGAAGCAGAACGTGATTCCTTCACTCCAGAAAATAGGCAGAACGGCAGTTTTCCAACAGGATAACGACCCCAAACACACCACCAAGATGACAACTGCCTTGCTCAGGAAGCTGAAGGTGAATGTGATGGGGTGGCCAAGTATGTCTCCATACCTGAACTCTATTAAGCACCCGTGGGGCATCCTCAAGCCGAAGGTGGAGAAGCACCACATGTCTAACATCCAGCAGCTCTGTGATGTCATTGTGCAGCTCTGGGTTAATTCCATGCCCAGGATGATTAAGGCAGTGCCAAATAACAATGGTGTTAACACAATATATTGACACTTTGGACAAGTTTTTGGACAGTCACTTTTGTTGCCAGCTATTTTGACAATAATGGCTGTATGTTGAGTAATATTCAGAGGACAGTAAATCTATACTGCTATACAAGCTACACATTGACTACTCTAAAATATATCCAAGTTTCATTTCTATAGTATTGTCCCTTGAGAAGATATGCTAAAATGGTTGCTGAAATGTGAGGGGCGTACTCACTTTTGTGAGATACTGTTTATAAAAACAAAAAAACAACCTCAGACTGCAAATCTTACTGGAAAAAAGAAGATGGATTAATTCAGCTTGGTTTCCTGATGGTGCAGTTCTTGATGCTTAACAGGAGGGGAGGGAAAAAAGGCTCTTATGAGATTAATTGCCGAAACTTTAAGCTATTAAAATCTTATCTTCAAATGAATCATTTAGAGAAGTCCCGGAATTTATTCATGCTCAATAAAGGGGATTAAATCCCAATTAGCAGTCTTTGCCTCCATCAGATAGGAATCAATCTGCCGCGAAGGGTCTGAGTATGCGGAGCAGCCTTAACCTAAGACTCCTGCGGTTTTCCTGATTAGCTGTGTCCTCGCTAAAGCCAAAGGATATCCTGCTGCCTTTCGGTAAACCACAGATCTCTACATAACCAAACCCGACAGATGCTATTTTTCTTTTCAAACCCAGAATTTTCTAAACGTACTTTCCATAAAAACGAATCTATTGCTTACTTTCAATTTACTAGGTCATCCTTTAGAATTTTTTAACCCCAATGTTGACCAACTCTAGGCTTTTCATTTGCAAATTATTGTTTTCCCTTTCAAAACTTTTTGGATGGGTTAAACATTTACAGATTGATCTACAAACACTATTCATGGATTTGTGGAAGTTTATAGAGGGATCAGACCAAATTTAATCCATTAATATTTCCTCCAATTACAAACCCCAAAGGACCCGTTTTCTGCCATCTTTGCTCATTGGATAACTAAACTTTATGCTGTCCGAGCAAAAAAAAACAAGTAACTGGCAAAATAAAGTCCATTCTGAAATATTGTCAATTCATATGCATCCAAAAAAAATTATTTTATTACAATACATGGCCACATTTGAATGACTGTCACTGGAGAAAGATGCATTTTGGCAGAAACAAGTCGTAGTTACAGCGTCTACCAGTAGAGGCTAACTGGACCATGCAAACCAGTGTAGACTGAACTACAAGCCAGCATCCAGCAAAGTAATTCATATCTTATTTTATCTAATCTAATTTTTTAACTGCCTGATGTTCTTCAGAAAAATCCTTGAGGTTCCACAAATTCTTTGGTTTTCCAGCATTTTTGTGTATTTGAACCCTTTCCAACAATGACTGTATGATTTTGAGATCCATCTTTTCACACTGAGGACAACTGAGGGACTCATACACAACTGTTACAGAAGGTTCAAATGCTCTTTGATGCTTAAGAAGGAAAAACAATGCATTTAGAGCCAGGGGTGAAAACTTTTGAACCGAATGAAGATGTACATTTTTCTTATTTTGCCTAAATATTATATATTTTTTTCCATTTAGTACTGCCCTTCAGAAGCTACAGAAGATACTTACATGTTTCCCAGAAGACAAAATAAGTTAAATTTATCCTGATCTTCAGATTCAAAAAGTTTTCACCACCGGCTCTTAATGCATTGTGTATCCTTCTGAAGCATCAGTGAGCATTTGAATATTCTGTAACAGTTGCATATGGGTCCCTCAATTGTCCTCAATGTGAAAAGATGGATCTCAAAACCATACAGTCATTGCTGGAAAGGGTTCAAACACACAAAAATGCTGAAAAACCAAAGAATTTGTGGGACCTGAAAGATTTTTCTGAAGAACAGTGGGTGTTTTAACTGTGAACTATTCATAACATTTTCCATAAAGCCCACACCAAATGACATATTTTAAGGCATTTGCTATTTGTACACAACAGCATGAGTGTGATTGGTTACAACCCTCAACCGCTACACCAAAACACTGCAAAACTTTTGGCACAACTGAATAAAATAAACTTTAAAGCAATGTAAAAAGTAAAGGGAGATGACTAGAAAAGGCCAAATAAAGCTGGATGTTTGAGGGATGCTTGAACACGTGTTCTGCAGGTGTTTTTTCCCACTGCTCAAGCTCTGAAGAGCCAGTGTCATAATCAGGTGTTGCTTTGCTGATGCTTGTGTTGTTGCAAAGTCTACTCATAGTAACACAGTTAGTCACCTTCCAAGGCAAGAACTGATACGGTTATAAATTATACAGCCAAAAGTATGCGGACACCTGGACACCACATTCACATGTGCTTGTTGAACATGTAATTTTCTCAACTATGGGCATTAATAGAGCAATTTGTGCACTGGGCTATTGTCATGCTGAAGCAGAAAAAGCCCTTTTCTCAAACTGCTGCCATAAGGTTAGAAGCACATAAATCTCTAGAATGTCACTGAATGGTGTAGCATTAAGATAAAGGGGCTGAAACAAACCCGTTAATTAGAAGGGGGTGTTCACATACTTTTGGCCGTATACCGCACTTCAAAGACATCTTAGGTGATCCGTTTGTTTTTCAACTTGACAATGACTTGTACAGGGTGTTCAGGGACTTTCTGGTGAACAAGGAACACAAAGCATTCTGCAGATGTTTTGCAAATAGCCAAATGGATTGCACTTGTGAAGCTGTTAAAATGCTGAAGACAATTTAGAGAAATTTGAGATCCTTTAAAGCAATTTCTAAAACAGCACATTCTGGGAGAAAACATCTATGTCCTTAATATACTCTGTTCCCTAGTGTTTGCTCCAAGATCAAAAATACAGAGCGCCCGCCACTGCAATGCAGGGGAAAAGGACAGGGCAAGCAAACACAAGCATGCTCTCACTTTGACTCTGATTCCAATTGTGTGAGCTGTTTTTCGGTGGTAAATAGATAATGTTCACATTGTTTGGGAAAGACCCATCGGTCTTGCTTGAGAAACTGACTGTATCATTGCCATGAGGTAACTGAAGACGGGGTAGTATCATACACTGAATTAATAGTTCTTTTGTCAGGGGGATTTTCTGAACTATTGCTCAAGCTCTTGTTAAAATTTTTGTGTTACAAAAGGTGTGTATGTACACCGCAGTTCAAAAGTTTGGGCTCAGAAATTTTTATATGAAAGAAATGACTACTTTTATTAAGTGAGGAAGGATTAAACTGCTTACAGTTTGTTACACTGTTAAAAAAACCTATTTCAAATAAAGTTTTTTTGCATACACCAAAGAAGCCTGGTCCATTCTACAGAACTGGTTCAAAGTCACAGTTGGAAACCTCTTGGGGGGGCGGGGGAAATGTCCCTTTTCACAAATTTTGTATGTGTGCAAATTGTATAATATCCAAGAGATCGGGCAAAACACACTGAACTGAACTCAACTTAAATACACAGGATAATGAGACATAGACAGGTGTGGGTGATTGACATAATGACAGGAACAACCAAATATGGGCACAAGAGGAAGAAACCAACTAAACAGTCCAAAGGGGTGTGACAATGGGCAAAATCAACACAGACAGTCCAAAGGGGCGTGACAGGTACACATTTTTAGTAATTGGGCAGTTAATTCTCAGTTTATATTTTCAGTATAGGAATATTTGTCCTCTCCCCAAATTTGTCACTACCGAAACACAGTAATATATAATTTATTAAGAATGGTTATATTGACCTATTAAGATTTGCTTACATCTTCTCTGTAAATATATATATTTTTATATATATTTAAAAAGTTTTCAGAGGTAAATTAAGAACAATTACAATTTTAACAACATTTCAAGTGTGATTTATGAGATTTGTTGTAATTTGAATCTAATTTTTCTTTGTAAAAGGCAAAAAGTTGATCATACTGATTTCAAACTTAGAGATTCATTAGTTTGTATACACACTGAACAAAACACTACCATAACATTTTAGTTGATAATTCAGTATACTGTATTTTTGACAAAACAACCCATGTTTTGGTCATGACAGCATATTTTCGGTATTGGCAGTAATGTTTTGGTAGCGACCACATCACATTACAGAATTTTAACCCACATACTAAAACACTACTAAAATAAAATAAATAGCATACAAATAGCATAACTGTACTAAAGTTTTGTTTATTTCCCTCAAATAAAGGATTATGTGTCCCCTTTTTTCGGTAGTGACATCTTTGGGGGGTTTTTGGGTGTTATTCCATAAAATTGTCACTACCGTAACAGTCACAACTGAAACATGTTGTCATTGTTTCGGTCGTGACTGTTACGGTCAAAAAGTATCTAAAATTAGTGATAAGTTTAGATACTTTTGAACCTAGCTCAAAAATGCTATTCAGCACATGGTTAGCTAGCACAGTTCTGAAGTTAAAACGCATATAAAAACTAAATGATATGGAATAACTAACAAACAGGTGACATTCTTTAGTTACACACAGTTTTTTCAGACTTTTGAACACATTTACCTCAAAATTATGGGGCCTATCTACTCACCATGTAGCTATGAGAGAGAGTGACACATAAATATTTCCTGATCATAAATGTAGGGGTGTAGTTAAAATCTCAGCCTCAGCCAATGGACTAAAACATAAAAAAAAAAAACATAAAACATACACTGTTTCGGCAGGGGTTCTTTTTACATAAAGTTTCATAATTTACAAAGACATTGAATGTACGCACTAAATGATAATTTTATAAAAATTAAGCTTACTGATATTTTAAATATTATTGTGGGTTTCAATAGACAATAAAAGGATCTTAGTAAACATCTGAGATATGAATAATTAAATGCATTTACTTAAATGTGTTTTTTGGTTGTGGGAGCAGTTTGCACCAATTAGAATGGCCCATATATCATGGTTTCCACAATAAAATTTAGCAACTGTTATCAACAAGTTTGTTGAGCATCAAATCATCATATTAGAATATTTTCTGCTTAAAATTCAACTTTGTCACCAGAGGAATAAAGTACATTGTAAAATATTTAAAAATATTTCTTAATATATTACTGTTTTTACAATATTTTTGATCAAATAAATGCAGCCATGGTGAGACAATTTTTTCAAAATCATTATAAAGTCTTACTATACCCCAAACGAGGAATGGTAGTATATTATTTTACAAGTTTAAGGGTCCAACTTTATATTACGGTGGCCTTAACTACGATGTACTTGTTTTTTAACAGTTTTGCTGCTATTGAAGTGGGATATTGCTAAGGACCAAGGACAGGTTTGGTGGTATGGGTAGGTTTAAGAGTGGGTTAAGGTGTAAGTGATTGGTCAACCGTATAATTATAAATGTAATTACACAAATTACATGCAGGTGTTTGTTTAAAATATACGTACAATGTAAAAACATACGTACACAATATGTGCATTGTACCAAATGATTAATTTAAATGTAATTACATAGTAGTTAAGGCCACCTAATATAAAGTGGGACCAGTTTGAGAATCTAACTGAAAAAACACATTTCTAAAATAAACAAATCAAGGTGCAGGATGAAAACCTAGAAAAACAATGCAAAAGAACTACTCATAAAAGTACACTGTGACACTCCCAGTAAATGTTTCAGCTTGGTCTTAAAGTCATAATTTACAGGCCCAGCTACAATTTTTTCTTTGCCCTGCAGCCAAGCGAAACGAAACTCTTAAAATATAATGATTATCCTCTTCAAAGTGGGAGGGATGAACTTAGAAATTTCTAAAAGTGGTTATAATGGTTGCTACGCCCCTGCGTTCTCTACATCCCAAACACACATGATGACAGAGTATCTCACGTTACCAGAAGAGTGTCACTTTGCTGTTTCCAGACATGCGCAAACATGTATGAAAGTCATGAACACATGCTCACACTTACATGTGTGCACACGTACACCCGCATGCTTTGACATGCTCCAGATGTGTCAGCATTGAACTACATCACTGAGATGTGGTGGGTGACCTTTCAGCGGACTCTGCTGCTCGAGCTGCGCTGGTTTCATCAAAGTTATATGAGGAGAGGCATGAAACTGGATATGGACCAACTGGACTAAAATGTGGGCACTGAGCATTACTGTCAACGGCTCATTCACCCAGCGCTACTCGATGTTGGGTTTTTCCCTTTGTTTTTTAACAATTAGCAAACAATGAGCCATCCAAGGTGGATTGTTCTTTGTTCAAATTTATCTAAGACTCACGAGTCAAATCAAAGACCCTGTCATCATTAACTCACCCCCATGTTATTTCCAAAACTTTTTCCTCCTTCAGTCAAACACTGAAAGAGATCGTAAGCATGATGGTGGCACTGGCTGTAAAGCAGCAGTTGTCAACACGCGTTTGAAGAGTTCAGCTAACTTTTTCATGTGTAGAAGCACAACAGAACAAACCCACTTGGCTTTTGTTCATGCTGTTTTTACTCACTGCCTATCACAAAGACAGCATAACCACCTCCAAGTCCTCTGAAGCACAAAAATCAAAGGGAAAGGTGGTTATCTGAGGTTATCAGCTCTAAAAACAGCAATAGTGCTGCTGAACAAAACACGCTACATGTGTGCACAGGCATAAACATACAGCAAAACACGTGAAGCAAATGTAACAAAAACAGAGCGAGGGAAGGAATGCTGGTGGAGATAAGCAAAGTCATTTGGTCAAGAAGTTTTGTTTGGTGAATACATTTCTAAAATGTTATTGAAGTTGTTTTGAAATTAAGGTTTCAATTCAATGGGGTTGTAGGTCCAAATTGCAGTTTTAATGCAGCTTCAAATGGCTCCCAGCTGAGGAATAAGGGTCTTATCTAGCAAAATATTAAAGGCACCAAATAAAATTGACAAAATAATTACTGTTTTTAGAACTCCCTGTCATTGGTCGACCAAACAGATGTATACACGTCATCTATGAAAAGCTTACTTATAGCTACAGACTTCACTTTTTAAGAAGCCTTACGTTTTAGGCCACTGGATTCCATTTATTGCTGCACAGCGAACGTTTACCTGTATAACAGAGTAATTATTTTCCAAAGCAGCTTATTCCTTTGAAGTGCAAACAGCACAAGTGTGGGATAATCATAATGCCATCAGTTCTAGTTTAGGAACTTTAAATAAAAGGCATAGGTGTAAACAGCTCATCACAAGTGCTTGCGTATGAAATCAGCCTTAGTTGGCTTGTTCTTTCTTTTATTCTTTTTATCCTGAGGCAGTTGTTCCTGAACATTTTTCATAACTGACAAAACACAGACTCCCATAATAACATCTCAATCGCATGTCTAATTATGTGAAAAAACAGACCTTGCCAATTGAAATGTTGTTAAATTCAATTAGAATTACCATTTTAGAAAAATATTTTCTAATATAAAAGAGAATAAACAAACATTTATATAAAGCAAATGTTAGATAAATAAATAACAGTGTATTTAATGGATAATGTAATAACTTTATGCTAGAATTTTGTGCTATATATTTTTTTTTAAATTAGGATTTTTCTCCATGTAGTGGACTTCAATGGGGACCAATGGGTTGAAGGTCCAAATTGCAGTTTCAATGTCACTTCAGCCGAGGAATAAGTGTTTGACTTTCTTTGCACGCTCGCTTTGTAAACACAGGTTGGTACTTCAGCCTACATCACACATGAACTTTACAACATGATTACATAATGTGTGAAGTCCAGCTAGTGCAAGACGTGCATTTGTGGTTATAAAGTATATAAATTTTATTGTTTTTAGAAAATGACAGATTGTTTCGCTAGTAAAGACCTTTATTCCTCAACTGGGATCGTGTGGAGGCCTTTGAAGCTGCACTGAAACTGCAATTTGGACCTTCAACCCTGTTGATCCCCATTAAAGTCCACAATATGGAGAAAAATCCTGGAATGTTTTCCTCAAAAATCTTAATTTCTTTTCAACTGAAGAAAGAAAGACATGAGCATCTTGGATGACATGGGAGTGAGTAAATTATCAGGAAATTTATATTCTGGAAGTGAACTAATCCTTCAAAACAATGTTGTGCTGTTTAATATATTTTTGGAAACCATTTTTACATTTTCAGTAGAAAAAAGCTTCATAAAACAGTTTTGAAAGTTGTGAATTTTGAAAATTATGCGATGGCTGCCCACTGCTCCGGGTGTGTGTTCACTACTGTGTGTGTGCACTTGGATGGGTTAAATGCAGAGCACAAATTCCTAGTATGGGTCACCATACTTGGCCTCACTTCACCTCCTTTCCTTTCCTTTTTATACAGTTGTAAAGTAAGTTTATACTCTATCCCACACTTTCTTGCTTTCAACCACGTAAAATGCAATATGGTGCCTGCCGTGACTAAGGTCTATTCAATTCCAGTGTCTTAATTTAAGTTCTTTTCTAAGCACTGCTGATGGAAGGATGGAAGGATGGCGGGACTAGGATGTCTCATTGTTAAGCCAAATATGGACTGGTTCACTAGTAAGATTTTTTAAAATTATCCTCATGTTTTATATTGCATAAATGTTGCCGGATGTTGTCATTTTTTGCACAGGGTAGCATTTGGCTCTCAACAGGACCGTTATATTTTTCCGACATGTGAGAGGGGTGTCAGACATTAAATATTTCACAGCTCTTAGGCCATTTGCGCTAGGTGTTTGACTGTGTTATAGGTCCTGCTGTGTATCTCTTCTCTTAGTGATGACTGTGGTGAACCACCACTCTGAGCTTTTGCTAGTGTGAGTCAGTCAGGGCTCTGGCCACAACCTCAGCTGCCACACGACACTCACCACCCCAACCCTTCGGGAATAAGCATTAAAAGTGCAGAATGAAAAGATTATGTTGAGTAATTACAAATGCAGGGTCTTCTGACCCCAAAATGCCTTGCTTTGAAAAATCACTAGCTTGAGCCCTGTGTGTTCTGAACAAATGACTTACTTAAAATTATTTCTGCGCACTAAACTGGGACAGGAGAAAGTATTCTGCCATTAAAAAATTATAAACATCACCTTTAACAGGAAAACAGGTATGGCTCAGAGTTACTATGATATTAAAATAGTAAATTCGCCCAGCCAACGGCATATTAATCTTATCATAACTTCACATATTGTTATGATTCCAACAAGATGTGTTGAAACGTGCTTGTTCTGGAGTGTTTGTTCTGTTGTTCTGCTTAGTAACCTGCACCCCACACATTCACCCTGATAGACATAAGCTACAGACTTGAAATGTCTTCAGAGATGAATTGCAAACTCCTTGCACTGACTTAAGAAGCCATGATAAGGTTTGACTGATCTGATTGTGACTGATGTTGATTTGATCTTGTTTCTTGAGTATACAATGGCAAAAACACATATTTCATTTAATTCCTTTATGCTAACATCATTCATATTGTAAATGATGTGTTAAAGCAACAACCTGTTGACATGAAGCTAAATGACACATTATGAAAACCATGAAAAGACTATGGTAAAAAATACAGAAATGTTTTTAGTAATATTATGTACATACATTTTAAAAAATTACATTTTTAATTACTAAATTATTTCTGGTCTAGTGATATCAGAACTCCAACCGTTTCACCATTTGTATCACTCCGCTTGCAGTACTTCTCAGATAGAGTCTCACGGTAGACACTCAAATCCACAATATTTTTATAAATAATAGTGTTTTTGTGTCACGAAATTTAGTTTTAAGAGTTTTTAAGGTGATAATGTACTTGTTTAGACCTCAAATATGCAGTTTGTTAATAAAGATAATGTCTATTTGAAAATGTGCTTCAATGTTTTTGGAGATGTGAGCTTCAGGGCGTCAATGACTGTTCAGCACTCATGAACCCACCGAGAGCAGCCTCACCTCAGCCAATTCTTCTGGAATTTGCGGCTGGCTCTGATGTCACTATAGTGGTTAAACATGAGATATAATTTGTTTTGGGTAAATGTAATGGGTGGTCTCTGGTCTCATAAATCTATTATTTGTTCCACAGCAAACAGATTTAGCAGAGGGCAAAATCTTTTCACATTACATTACAAGACACAGCCAAACAAATGCACTAAGCATTGCTGTTATCAGAAATCACCCTGAACAGATGAAAGGATAGTACAACAAAGATATCGCTTTCCTTAGCGGGCATTCGACTAATGTTCTTTGTGAATATGAGACCGAGCTGAAGAATGAATGTTGTATCAGATGCAAGTAATCACGCTCGCTCAGTCCATCTCTCTCTTATATCAGCCTACTCTACATAATACAGTGAGCTTCTAATACAGTAATACAATAAGTTTTCAATGAACTCAACATTCCTTCATTGCTAGTTCTAAAGGGACATTTTCAAATTTTGTAACAGATGCTTGGGCTCAGCTGTTAAACTGTCAACTTGAGATTTGAATTTGTGGCAGAAGGACGTAGTTCTGCACAAAAAAGGGCTTTTAAGACACTCTGTTGTTTCTTATGCATTCACACACACGTGAAATCAAACTGTATGTATTATTTTTTATTCATTTTCATTAATTATTCATACCCTTCTCAATAATCAATAGAAAAGCCTTTATTGGCTATTACAACAACAGAACAGCTTGGACTATTTGGAATGGTATAGAACTTTGAATTCTCCCATAGACTGTGACAGTTTGCAAAGGGTATGAATAATTTTGGACATGCCACTTTTTGTTCAAATGTAAATAAAAGCTGAGAAATATTTTTTCCACAATGATGCCTCTTGTGGATGGTCTTATAATCTTTCGGGAGAAGCCTGTCATTTGCTGTCAAAAAAACTTGCTGGTTGAATAAAAGTGATTTTAAGTCAGAATTTGCAGGGGTAAGAATAATTTCGGTCTTGACTGTATATCATATCTTCCAACATCTGTGTTCAACCAAACCAATATAATCTTGGTAGAAACTAGTTAGATTAGTCAGAGGTAACAACAACAGGAAGCATGATATGTCCTCATCTTTAAAAAAAAAACATTTACAAAATTAAGTGGTAAATGAAAACCCCATTTATTCACCCCAATAAAAGATCTCAGACTTTCTGAATATATAAGGGAACTAAGATGACACCACCTAAGACAGAAAACTCACGACATGAGAGTAAAACAACCGTTTCAGAAGTCATATATCAGCCTATGTGTAATTCGTTAGTCTCAGCCATTGACTCCACATCTGCTGTGCACTGGTTCTGGTTATGTTCCAGTTAGAATAAGAAAAGTCCTATAGAAAATCTAAGGGGGGAAAGAGAAAAAAACTCAATACGTTTATTGTCAGTTGAGCCAGTTAAACAGCCAAGTATACTTCCCAGCATTCCAGCATAAAAAGCAGGCAGCAGAGAAAGGAACATCGCAATTGTGGTGTCTACAAATGGTTGAGACGTATCCGAGGCTTTGAAGTTGTTTCCTGCTCTCAGGCAGTTCCCGTTCTTAAGGGCAATTTGGGTTTCAATCCAACAGGTCCAAGTTCTTGCTCCCCCTTCTCTCCTTCCAAATTTCTTATTTTTCCCTCCTCAATTTACTGTAAAGTACTCCACAATCTCCCCAAACAAGAGCAAAACCACCATCCATTGAACCAATTTGATAAATCGCAGATATTTATAGGAATCGGCTTTCAAAAATGTGCCTTTAGTAAGCCACCGGCAACCTCACAGTGCAGTTACAGGAAACACAACAACATGAAAGCATTTTAAGATGTTTGACCCAATTGCAGAATGTAGAGTGTAAACCATCTGCTATATTCGACTATATTCTATAAACATCTGAAACTTGCGTCTAGCCACATACTCATTAAGATGTCATAGCAAAGTGGCATGTTTACAAGGTAATTTTCTGTTTGTTTACATGTTTAATAAAACGTTGATGGCTGATTTAAATCTGAGAACAGCTGCAGAGCAAATTCTGACTTCCTAATCGGCAGAAAACAATTTTATGAATACCAGTTATCAAAACAGTTGATGTGGGAACGTAAATTCGCCAATAGAGAGACAGAATGTGCCGGAATATTATGATTAAAGGAATGAGTGAAAAACGAGGTAGTAGGGACCATGATTACAAGGTAAACTGTTTGTGGTTGCCTTTAATGGTTTGAAAAACAAGAAAGTTGAACTGTATAGTTCATTGTCACAGGGTGTAACAAGAGAGGAAGGACAGAACAGCACAAGCTGTTCCTACAGTCGTTATACAATTACAATCTCACTATGTTAAAACAGTGAAGCGCATTTAATGAGAAGATAAATAACCGTTCAATTAACCAACTAGTGACTTGCAGCTAATTAATATCTTGTGAAGTACTTATCAGACAGGACTTGATTTCTAAATGCAGTTTGAGTTTTAATTGTTAACATTGGATGCCTGTGGTTTAATGTATTGATTCAGCTGAGACTGGGATCTTTGTAGATTTGATCAAAATGGGATTAGCTGTGGACCTTAAATTGGGCGTTTTGGAAGGCCGTGTGCTCTGGATGCTTGCGTCACAAAACCCAATGAAACAACATGAAACAATTCTAACAATGCATATGTAATTAGGTAGAGGAATAAAAGCGAGGATCAGCTACTACAGAGAACATTCTGGGGTTTTCGTTTCTAATGCATTCTCCTTAAAGGATTAGTTCACTAAATATACAAAAATATGTACAGAATTCCAAGATGTCCATGTCTTTCTTTCTTCAGTCATAAAGAAATTAGAAGTTTTTTGAGAAAAATTCTATGGTGCAGCTTCAAAGGGCTCTAAACGATCCCAGCAAAGGAAGAAGGGTCTTATCTAGCAAAACAATCGGTTATTTAAAAAAAAAAAAAAATTATATACTTTTTAACCTTAAATGCTCATCTTGTCTAGCTCTGCGTGTAGTCCGGTTCAAGACAGTTATGGTATGTCAAAAAACTAATTAGGCTGCATTTTTAATTTTTTTTTTTTAAATAAAATTGTTTCACAACATAAGACTCTTTTTCCTCGTCTGGGATCATGTAGAGCCCTTTGAAACTGCAATTTAGACCTTTAAGCCATTGGCTCCTATTGAAGTCCACTATATGCAGAAAAATCCTGGAATGTTTTCCTCAAACACCTTAAGAGAGAAATTCACTTCCAAAACAAGAATTTACACATAATTTTACCCACCCCCTTGTCATCCATGTAGGACGATTTTGAAGTTGGAGGAGAAAATGAGATGGGAGTTTCTCACCCTAACTGATCCGGAAAACACAGAGTACACACAGAGCTAGACAAGATGAGCATTTGAGGTTAAAAAGTATGTAAATTGTCAATTTGTTCAAGAAAATAACCAACTGTTTCGCTAGAGAAGACCCTTCTTTCTCAGCTGGGATCATTTGAAGGCCTTTGAAGCTGCATTTAAACTGCATTTTGGAAGTTCAAACGCAAGGACACAATAGAAGTCCACTATATGGAGAGAAATCTTGAAATGTTTTCCTCAAAAAACAAAATTTCTTTACGACTGAAGAAAGACATGAACATCTTGGATGACAAGGGGGTGAGTAAATTATCTGTAGATTCTTGCTCTGGAAGTGAACGAGCTGGAATAAAGATCTCATGTTGTGAAACAGTCATTTTATAAAAAAAATAAAATAAATAAATAAATAACCATAATGCTCATCTTGCACTAGCTCTGTGATGCGCGTGCACGATTTCAAGTTTTATGTAAGCATGGTCATGCACGATAAGTTCTTCGTCTGTTTACTTTGGTTCAAAAAGGTAGGGAGAAATATTTCATCTCATTTTCTCAAAATCGCCTGACATCGTTGTTTTACCTTTTTTTGTGCAACTTTTGACTTTCTTTGCACATTCGGTTTGTAAACACTGAGTCTGTACTTCACGTGTGACCTTTCCAACATGATTACATAATATGCGAAGTCGAGCTATAGTGCAAGACATGCATTTGTGGTTAAAAAGTATGCACATTTGTATATTTAAAGGTGCAGTGTGTAATATTTAAGATGATCTCTAGACAGAAATGCAATATAGTATACATAACTATGTTTTCAGGGGTGTATAAAGACCTTACTTAATGAACCATTATGTTTTTATTACCTTAGAATTATCAGTTTATATCTACATACACCGCGGGTCCCCTCACATGGAAGTCGCCGTATTGTTTCTACAGTAGCCCTAAATGGACAAACTGCTCTACAGATCGCGTTTCATCACTGTTGTTCTAGCGGAAAAACACTGACACAACGATGAACACGTAACTGTAATATTCACAATAACATCGTTTTATTGAATTATTAAGTAAAAATAATTCCTTAATTTACGTTTTAAAAGAAACCTCATTACTCTTTGCTGTCTAAAACGACGACATCTTAATCCCGTGTGGGCCACCGTAGCTTCTGTAAAGGGAGGGGTGAGCGGTGGACGGGAGCCGTTGGTTGCAATTCACAACATCACCGCTAGATGCCGCAAAAATCTACACACTGCACCTTTAAAAAAAAAGACAAACATTTTACTTGATAAGACCCTTATTCCTTGACTGGGATTGTGCAGAGCGCTTCTGAAGCTGCATTGAAACTGAAATTTGGACCTTTAACCCATTGGCTCCACTATATGGAGAAAAATCTAAAATTTTCTCAAAAGCCTTAATTTCATTAATTTTCATGTCATCTTGAATGACATGCGGGTAGGTTAATTATTAGGATTTTTTTATTCTGGAAATGAACAAATACTAATACTAATCTTTTTTGTTTTTAAATGTAGTTTTGTCATATATTGGCGCACCAAGAAGTGAAATTTAACTTTTCTTTTTTTCATGTTTTTTAAAGTCTCTTGCTCACCAAAGCTGCATTTATTTGATCAAAATATTGTGAAATATTAATACAATTCAAAATAACATGTTTCTATTTTAATATATTTTAAAATGTATTTATTCCTGTGATGTAAAATATGAATTTTCAGCAGATTCTGAAATCTGAATTCATTCTAATATGCTGATTTAGTGATCAAAAAACCTTTCTTATAACTGTCAATTTTTTAAGTAGTTGCGCTGCTTCTACTAGAAACCATCTTTGCTGAATAAAAATATTACTTTCTTTAAAAAAAAAATCCTACTACAGCAGGACCAATGAGTAAAGGACCAGTGCAAATACAGACAGGTGAAATGCTACAGGGTTAGACAGGTAAACATAACTGGCATGCCGACTGTCTAATTAAAAGAAACGACCAAAAGTAATTGCTGCATAAAATTATGGTTACATGTAATAGTTGTAACATAATAAAATACCTAACCCTAACACTGTAATCAAAGTGATACCAATAAAATAAAAGCCAAACTGCTCTCAAGTCAATATATACATTCAAATGTATGCATTTTGCAGATTCTTTAACTTACAAATGAGGAAAGACACAAGCAATATGTCATAGGAGCCAAACATATTTGCAGTCCACAATGCTGCCATATCAATCAGACAAACTCAATTGCAAAAAGGATTGCTGTGGGCCAGTGATACGCTTATACGCCATTATATGAAAACAAACAATATATTCACCTCTATATATGCAAATTAATTCATTAGCATAACATGTATTTCAATCAAAACAAATCAATTGACAGTCCTAACATAAATACACTAAAGCATCATGTGCCACCCTAAACCTCGCAAGAGGCATCAATGAAAGCTAAATAGCAGCTGCTGAGACCGATAAGAGCAGAGAGAAAAAGAGGGAAGCGGAGAGACTGCAGCGGGTGAGCTGGGGCCGGGCTGGCGTACGAGGGCCCCAGCTGCCCGGGTGTCAGGGTTAGTGGGACTTGGAAGCAGAGAGATAATCAGCTTTATTACTGCTGCTAAAACCAATTTAGGAGCAGACTCAGGGGATCAGACGGGCCAGCTGTCCACACCACCCCCACTCACTTCTCATTACCACCCCGTTTCAGTTCATTCAAAACACAACCCAAAACAACAGGTATTATAATTCAATTAACAAGCATCCGTTCGTCCTTCTACGAAACAATAATTATGCAAGAATCCAATTCTTGCGCAACTGTTGTTACAACAATATTGCAGCAGTTACATAATGAGTACAACAAATAAATACATTCACAGATTTAGCATTGCCTGCATGTAGACCATTTTACAGCACCCAGAATGTCCAGACAATATATAAATGCAACGCATAATCAATAGTGAGTGTGATGACATTACAGCATTTCCTTGACTGGCGTCTGCCTTGTAATTACACAGTGGAAAGGAAATCGCAGGAGGAGGGGTGAACTCAGAATGAGGCTGTAGTCGTCTTAGAAAGAGAGGCCGAATTTCCGAGAGTCTCGTGACGAGGTTGGCCCAGACAGGCAACTTTAAAAGTCTCACCTAAATCACTTTCCAGTCGGCGAGAGAGAGAGATAAGTCCACGCCATCTCACTCTCAGCCACAACAGTCCGTCTGGGAATGAGAGCACTGTCTACATGCAAGTGGAAGTGAGCTAATTAGCTTATATAAAAAAATAAAAAAAAATAAAAAGACACTAACTACTGTCAAACACATACAGGTAGCAAGTGGTGTAATTACTTAAGTAAATTAGGATTAAGGTCAAATGAATGTTGTGGTTTGGTTTTGCTTCTCAAAGGGAAAGCAATAACCTTTAAACTATTGGCCTAAAAACTCTTACATGGGGTCAGACAACAGTGAGGGATCGAAGAGTGAATGATGCACAGACAGATTATATAACGTGCACATAACCCGTCACAACTTTCTAGATGTAGATTGACACACTGACACATTCACCCCATTACTAAAGGTGGGATAAGGTGAAGGTGTCAGTGTGCCGGTTCTCCACCTTTAGTCCTGCCAATACACAGTGACCCCTAAAAAGCAGTTGTACACTTAGGTTTCATATGATAAACGAATATAAATACTGTTCAAATAAAGTAAAAAAATATATATTTTGATATGTTCTGGTTGTCACAGAAGTCTCTTGCTAAAGTCTATTTCTGAAATACAGTTAAACTGCTTGCTTTTTTTTCAGAAAAGTCTTTCATGTCCCACAGATTATTTGGGTTTTCAGCATTTCTGTTTATTTGAACCCTTTCCAACAATGACTGTATGATTTTGAGATTCATCTTTTCACACTGAGGACAACTGAGGGACTCGTATGCAACTATTACATAAGTCTCAAATGCTCATTGATGCTTCAGAAGGAAAAAAAGCATTAAGATAATGCATTAAGAGCCAGGGGTGTAAACTTTTGAAAGAAATGAGGATGTGTACATTTTTCTTATTTTGCCTAAATATCTTTTTTTCCCATTTAGTACTGCCATTCAGAAGCTACAGAAGATACCTGCATGTTTCCCAGAAGATAATAAGTTACATTTACCCTGAACTTCAAATTCAAAGGTTTTCACCCCCCAGCTCTCAATGCATCGTGTTTCCTTCTAAAGCATCTGTGAGCATTTAAGCCTTCTGTAATAGTTGCATATGAGTCCCCTCAGTTGTCGTCAATGTGAAAAGATGGATCTCAAAATCATAGTCATTGTTGGAAAGGGTTCAAATACACAAAAATGCTGAAAAACCAAAGAATTTGGGGTTTAGCGGTTCAGGACAAACAAGGAACTCATGAACAACTATCACAAAACAAAAAAAAACAGCTGTGGATCATTCAGGTAACAACACAGTATTAATAATCAAGTGTATGTAAACTAACTGGGTCATTTTTATAAATTCCACTATTATTTTCTCTTGTGCACTATATGTAAATGTCTTTTATGTGAAATATCTTATTCAGGTCAGTACTAAATAAAAAAAAAAAATAACATGCATTTTTATAATCCCTCTTATTTTGGTAAAATAATTTTAGTAGAAAACCCATAACATTTTTTAATTATTTAAAAAATCCACATCATTTTATGCATATTTTGGACTATGAGGGTGAACCATTATTTTAATGACATGAAATAGTTGCACTGGGTGAGCTACTGGCGCTATTTATACCGCAACAGAACTCGGAAAATAAATACTGATATGCTGCCACATTGAGCAGCTTTTGGTTGTAATATTTCAGTCGAAGGGCAACAAGAGAAGCTATGAAAGTCTTCACTGCTTTTTTTAACGATAAGAAGAGGAAAAGAACTGAAGAAAACGGAAAGATGCCTGTGGATGAATAAAACTTCCTAAAGACCTGTGTCTTTGTTCTCTCCACTTAAGCCCTGATGCCTTTGAGGCTTTTAGTAGACCACAGCTACTAAAAGAGCTTACAAACGGCAGAGACAAGAAACGCTAGATGCCATCTTGGCACAATGTAAACATGTCGACCATTGTCATGACACTGCAAACTCAGAAAGAGTTTTTTAGCGCAGATTTTACTCGATATCCAGAGCAGTTTAGACTCCTTATGAGGAAAAAATCTAATGGTAGGCTACGGAATTTAGTTTAAGCCACCTGTAAGCTCTTTCAGTAGCTGTGGTCATAGTAAAAGTATTTTATTTTTCAAGTTGTGTTGTGATAAAAATAGCAACATGTAGCACCAGTCACTCACTGGGTGCAACCATTTCACGTCATCAAAATAATGGCACCCTCGTAGTCTAAAATATGATTAAACGATGTGGATTTTTTTTTAATAAGTAAATATTTGATGTGTTTACTAGATATTTTTATAATTTACATTATATAAAGCCATACAAGTCTTAATACCCGGGGCTCCCTTTAATGAATAAACTACACCTGTGGTTATTCAGCTATGGCAGTGTTTTTCAACCACTGTGCCGCGGTACACTAGTGTGCCGTGAGAGATCGTCAGGTGTGCCGTGGGATATTATTCAATTTCACCTAATTGGTCCATTTAATACAGCAGTTAAATAAACAAGAAGTTATTATTAAGTGACTTACATTGACTGACTACAACACTATTGCCTGATTTAGCTCTATTTCTTCGTCAAACGTCGAACATTCTGAAACAAGTCACAACTGCGCGCATCTCCATTCAAACACAGTGGTGTTTCGTTTATGAATGATGAAACGAATCAAATGAACGATATGATTCAGTAATTAAATCAGTGTCTTGCCGCCACCTGCTGGCAGATCTGTTCAGTTTTTTAAATTTCTGTAGTCATAATTTTATATTAAAAACATTAATCACAACATGAATTTATGATTTTGATTGCATTCATTTCACATCTGAGCCTCATTAAACAAATGAAAGGATAAAAACAAAGGTAAAAAACAAAATTCCCCTGTAAATCACTTTGAGGAGTCAAATAGCACCTCGTAATAGGAAGGCTAATTTTTTTTTTTATCAGAGTTTTGATTATTGGTTAGAATGTGCTCCTAAAATTTTGACTGTGCCCCTATTTTTTTTAAAGTTAGGAGCACAAGTGCTCCTAGCAAGAAAAGTAAGTATAGAGCCCTGAGCCATTTTTTTATTTATATTGTCAGACAGCTAAAACATTTTACAAAATGTGTTAAATGAGCTGCACAAAGGGATTGGCATGCTGAAAAGATTTGTCTATTCTTATTTTTGTTGAATGATAAATATAGCCTACTTAAAAATCATCATATTACAGTTCTTTTTTTTTTAAGACTTGTATATATTCTATTAATATTAATAATATTGTATTCTATTGATGTTGATTTTGATAGTAATATTCTAATCTGTATTCTACCTCAATTGATCATTGTTTGGAAAATATGTCTTGTTCTGACAATAAACCATAAATAATAATTAACTATCTGTTTTTTCTTTCATTAAGGAGAAAAAATCTGCCTTTAATATTGATAGATATAAAGATTTGACATTTATCGTAATAATTATCGATATCGACTGATATGAAAAAAATTATCGTGATACATTTTTTTTGCCATATCGCCCAGCCCTAATAGGCTACAGAGTTTCATTTTTTACAGTTTCGATTGTTGGTGTGCCTTGTGATTTTTTTTCAATTAAAAATGTACCTTGGCTCAGTTGAAAAGGTTGAAAAACACTGAGCTATGGCACTTGTGTGAATTTGTGAGAACTGACTTCTGACAAATTTCCCCTAAAAATAATTAGCTAAAAAAAAAAGGTTTTAATTTGTTTGCATGCTATTTGGATATTTGTATCTAATACCAATTGTTTGTAATTCCATGATCTTTTCTTTCCTTTGGCAAAACCTGAAGATTCTAAATCAAAAATAATAAAATTGAAAAAAAAAAAGATTTTTACATTCATACAATTACACTTGGTTACACAGTTTCATGAGGGAAACATCCTCATTAATTGACTGTCTCTTATTTCTGAAGCCAAACAGTTTAGTAAACTGGAATGAATGACGCAGCAGAACATGCTAAGCATGTCGCGTGGCACCTTTCCCTAGGTCCAATTCTCCACGTGGAAGCTAAAAACCCTGGCTATATTGATACTTGTTTGGGTGACCTGATGTAGTACATCCTGACTTCTGACACTCTAAGCTCTTGTCTACCTGCATAGTGTGTCACCCTGCACGTGTGTGTGTGTGTGTGTGTGTGTGTGTAAGAGCATACACAGAGGGAAAACACCACTCCCTCAAGCCTGCTTGAGCCAAATCCAACTTAATCCGCTGTTTAACAGTTGTTTAAATAATGTCTATTAACATTAACTGGGCTGCTGAATGGGGGGCATTTACCTCTCGCAAAAAAAACAGACAGCGTGGCCTCGGGGGGCGCCTAGAGCAGCATTTAATTTGAACAAGAAAGCAGTCATTCTCCATGCTTGTTTATCCTATTTGATTTAGATCAGCTGAGGAGAGCTGATCATACCTGTCTCCATTGTTTGTTCAGGAACGTGACATCTTATAATGGCATCAAAATTCACCCCACAATATAAATCAAATATGTTTGCAGAGCGTTCGTCAGTAAAAGAGAGAAAGCAAAGCAAGCTGAATGCGTCCTTCTGTTCCAATAGCTGCCTTCAGAGGTAATGTGGCAGCAGGTCTGACAGCAGTGGGTTAGAGGTGTGGCACATTAACTAGTAAGAGGGCAAACACGGCTAAAAAAGGCTGGCTTTCTAACAGGGCTTCAGGGGATAGAGTGATTTACTATGTCTCTGCTGCATTATAAACGCCTCTCAGCTTTAATGAGCTCTTGACAAGCAGCGTGTTTGCACAGCGTTTTCTTTTATTTTGGGAGCATGACTTTCTGATTGCCGAACATTAGACGAGTATTCATTCTCGTGCCTGAACGCAACCCTTTCAACGCTGCACACGTTACGAGGAGCCTATTTACAGCTCAGCCACGGTTGTATAAAACAATACTTGAGTCCTGATGACTGCATAATAAACAATAGATTACACAGAAAAGTAGCATAGTAGATGTAACAGTCTCTTACCATATAAAAGTGGAGTTTCGTATCCAACACCTCATCCAAATTGATGAATCCATGATGATGAATTTGATTACATAGTAACACCTAGATACAAATACATATATCTTATGATCTGTTTCTCTGTGACTCTACCGCAATTTGATTCAAATAACATTGTGGTTCGGGCTGGATATGTACCAAGAGGCGAGGACTTTTGGAGTCTGGGCCAAGAACAAATAGGGCAGATGGCATTTGGTACAATAACATGGAAGTCATCCAGGTCTGCTCATAAGGTCAAATCCTTCGGTCTGGATCCTTCGGTCACTATACAGTCTCCAAAGACGGATACTGCAAGGCCACAATGCTTACTATACTAAAGTGAGGACTATGTCAGATTTAGATGTTATGATGGAAGATCATTTGAGATTCTCCATCCCTCATAACGCTACCTAATGGAAAAAACATAAAATCGAACATTTGTAAATATTTACAACTATTACCAGCTTAGCCAAAATAGCATGCGCCACAATATTTGTCCACCACCTCGGCTGCCAGAGGTCGTCGTCGCATAATCACGTTTCTCGACTTAACACCTACACAGCCTAAATCAGGGTGTGACACCCGCGTAAGTGTGTCACCCACATGCCGAACCAAAACAAAGCCGACTGAGCCGTGGTTTAGCCGGGGTAACCAGACACCTCCTTAAAGGAGAAGAGTTGGCCTCAAAGTATGTGCCAATAGGAAGAGCATTTAAGCCTGACAAACAGTAAATAAGGGCATCAGCATATACCTGATTACATCTAGATTGATTTTTAGGTTGAGATATAGAGATATGATAGGATGGGACTAATCATAAACAGGCTAATCATTTAAAAAATCTTTTTGTGCTGCTTTCTTTCAAGTAAAAAAAAAAATATTTACTGACCAAAAAAGTGCATTTACACTTTCCTATAGATTCCTAGAATCCAAAGATGAAATGAAAATTCTGTCATTAATTACTTACCCTCATGTCGTTCCAAACCTGTAAGACCTTAATTCATCTTCAGAACACAAATTAAAGGAGAAGATCACTTCCAGAACAAGAATTTACAGATAATGAACTCAACCCCTTGTCATCCAAGATGTTCATGTCTTCTTTCTTCAGTCGTAAAGAAATTATGTTTTCTGAGGAAAACATTTCAGGATTTTTCTCCATATAGTGGGCTTCTAAGGTTTTCCCGAAGTTAAACTTCCAAAATGCAGCTTAAATGCGACTTTAAACAATCCCAAATGCAGTTGTAAACAATCCCAGCCGAGGAATTACAATTTATATACTTTTTAACCTCAAACGCTCGTCTTGCTCTGCCTGAACTCTGTTTTTCTCCCATCTTATTTTCTCCCTTCAACTTCAAAAATCATTTCAAAATTGCCCTACATCACTGCAGAAGTACCAACCCAGTGTTTGCAAAGTGAACATGCAAAGAAGATTAAACACCCTTTATATAAAAAAAGGTAAAACAGCAATGTAGGAGTTTTTCGACATACCCTGTCTCAAACCAGAAAAGAGTTCAAGTCGAGCGTTTGAGGTTAGAAAAAGTTAAAAATTGTAACTTAAAAAAAAGGGGGGAAAAAAAGACTGTTTTGCTAGATAAGACCCTTCTTCCTTGGCTGGGATCGTTTACAACCACATTTGGGATCCGTTTGACTTGGGGCACCAAAGAAGTCTTTCATAAAGAAGACTTTATGAAGAGAAATCCTGAATTTTTTTCCTTAAAGGGGTCACCGGATGCCCATTTTCCACAAGTTCATATGATTCTTTAGGGTCTTAATGAAACGTCTCTAATATACTTTGGTAAAAAAAATTCTCAATAGTAGTGTAAAAAAAACACCCTTTTACCTTGTCAAAATCAGTTCTGCAAAATATCAGCTCATTTTAAGACATGGCCCCTTTAAATGCTACCGAGCTCTGCCCGCCCCTTTCTGGGATTATGTTTACTTTAGCCGCAATTAGCCGTGTTTAGCTGCATTTAGCCACATTTAACGGCAAAACTTGCCAACAAGCACATTATTAAGAAAGGCCATTTGAAAAGATGCATAAAAAACCCTTAACCTCACTTCTGCTGTGGGTGAAGCTGCATCAGGAACGATTCGCACGAAGATAGATGCATATGTAGATCGGGATTGGCGCTTTCCATTTAAAAACGAAAGTAACGTTGTCTTCTGCCTCTTAAGCGGCTCAGATGTCGGTAGTAAATGACTACTGCTATGTTCAATATTACATCCAACAACAGAACACCTCAATTGCTCAATTAGAGTCTTCCTCTGCACCTGAGTCACACAATGGCAATTGTATTCTGACTTTTTTAGCTCGGTGAGGGCGGGGCTAAGGTAAAACGCTAATGTCAATCAAATGTGTTTCGTCACAACGACAAGAAGCTAAGAATGAACTGATTTTAAAAAGGGGATATTACTTTTAAAGATTAAAAAAATACCACTGGGTGGATTTTTATCATTGTAGGGTGGTTGTGTACACAAACTACCAACACACATTAATGTTCAAACAACATGTAAAAGTTAGTTTTGCACCCGATGACCCCTTTTAAAAACTATTTCTTTATGATTGAAGAAAGAAAGACATTAACATCTTGGATGACGAATTATCTGTGAATTTTTGTTCTGGAAGTGAACGTCTCCTTTAACATATTTTTCATGAAATCTGAATCAGATGAATATCGGCTCCTGCATCAGCAGCACCTCACGTATCCATCATGGTACTCTCTTGAACATGCAGTGAAGACTGACAGGGCAGAGAAGAAATTGTTAAATAAAGTCATTATTTTTGTTTTCTTTGTGCACAAAAAGTATTCTAATAGCTTTATAACATTAAGGTTGAACCACTGATGTCACATGAACTATTTTAACGATGTCCTTAATACCTTTCTGGGCCTTGAATGTGTCAGTTGCATTGCTGTCTATGCAGGATCAGAAAGCTCTTGGATTTCATCCAAAATATTTTTATGTGTGTTCTGAAGTCGAAAGTCTTACGGATTAAGAGTGAGTAATTAATTACAAAATGTTCATTTTTGAGTGAACCATCCCTTTACGTCAATTAGTCAGACTGAATGAAGCTGTTTTGTGCAGGATCAGTGCACACTGCCAGTTTAGTCTGACGTTTCGGCTAATTTTCTGTTGAATTGTAAAACAAAAATTCTCGAAATGTTAGTCTTTTGCTGTAGGCATTCCTGTGTCAGACTTCCCAGAACTTTATATAAGCACAACCCCACCTTTTCCAGTATATCTTGCTACTCTTGGTAAATAAATACCATGCAGATGCTCAGGGAGGAAGAAGAGTCTTTGGAATTAAAAAAAGGCAATGGGTAATTGATTTAACAATGTGTCCTAAAACAAATGAATGTTAAACCAATGCAAAAAAAAAAAAAAAAATCATTAATATTTGCAAGTTATTACTTAATCGAGATCCTGAAAGTATTCGTACTGAGGATATTACTCCTACCTGGGTGGCTGATCTGATTGGGTAGACATGTTTACTGTTTGTTGGATAAGCACAAATCCATTGCACCTTTCTTTTATCGAAGGGGAAGGAAAATTACTTCAAGACGAGCCAAGAACATGTTTTCCTAAAGAAACTCAAGAATGTTCTAGACACTTAGGCCTCCAAGCCCTTCTGTCAATAAACACAAGAGATGTAGACAATAATACACTTTGACTCACTATTTGTATATAAAAGCTATACTTAAGAGATGCAACATGCACTAACATGGCACTAATCTTTCGAAAGGCAATCACAAAGCATCAAAAGTATGAAAAATGCAGTCGTCGCCACTCACTTTAAGTCTTTATGATTGATAGCAACACAGAGAATCTTATAAATCTACATGCTTATTGATATCCACGTATACTGAAAGCACTATCCACAGCAAAGGCGGGAGCTACGTAAAGAAATTCCACAGCTTTTTCTCACTATCAGAAACAGGGCTAATAGATAGCAGGTGAAGAACAGATACAACAATGTGAACACCGCAATCAGAACCAACCACTGGCAGTTCTCCAAGACTTCATTTGACAAATAGAAGTTTAATACTTACGTCAATAGTTTAAAATGGCCAACACAAGTCAGACAAAGGATAAAAATCAGTGCTATTTAAAGTTATATTGCAAATGAATGTTTCATTTACAACGTTTTATAGAAGGCAGTGTTCAGGAAGTTACTCTTTGTGATCCATTTCTTTCATTGGCTGACGTGCTGTCTATTGTAGATCTTTAAGTCAAAATCAAATAAAAATCAAGCCATCAACCAATCAACCCGGCCCAAGAATTGTTTACCCAAAAATGAAAAATTGCTGAAAACATACTGACCTTCAGGACATTCAAAATGGTTTCATAATCGGAACAGATTCTGAAAAATGTTGCTCTCAAATGGATCCTCTGCAGTGAATGGGTGCCATCAGAATGAGAGTCCAAACAGCTGATAAAAACACAATAATACACAATAATAATACACATAATCACAATAATACACAAGTAATCCACACAACTCCAGTCCATAATATTGCTTTCTAAAACAGTAGAAAGCAATATTATGGACTGGAGTATATTGGAGTACTATTGGAGTAAAAACAGTCCAAAACAGTTCTAAACAAATATGTTGCTGGATGGAACCCATTCTAATGGAACATATTCCCTAAATTTTCCCAAATCTGTTCTAATGAAGAAACATTCACCTACATCTTTTCAACAAATTTTCAAAAAAAAAAAAAACACAACAGAGACTGTTGGTTAATCTTGACCAATAGCCAAAAGCCTGGTCTGTTTCATATGTAATGCAGCCTTTTTAAAAACATAATATAATATTTAGAGAGGTTATAGCAATAATAACAAATGGCAATAGATTTAAATAAGAAGTTACCAATGGGATATGTCAAGATGCTCTCAAGGCAAGCTTGATCTTCAGCCTTCATGTTCTGGGTGTGTTACCTGTCCTCCACGAGCAACTGCAAACAGAAAATGAGCTGATGTTGATGTCAGAATGTCAAAGCTGCCCTTTTCCAAGCAGTACAAATGCATGATCATCACTGGCTGTCAAATGCATCACTGCAGCTATTTTATTAAAAGTTATAATTTTTCTTTGCTCACATATTCAAAGTGTGTCAGGACCATCACTGGTGTGCCTTTAAAAAAAACATGTGTTATTTGTATGCTTAAATAAAAAAAAATACAAATTTAAGATATATATATTTTAAAAAAATTATACAAACATATACTGCCATTCAAAATTTTGGGATCAGTAAGTTTGTTTTTTAAAGAAGTCTTTTCTGCTCATCAAGGCTGTTTATTTGATTAAAATATGGAAAAAAAACTATAAAATAATATTGTGAAATATTATTGCAATTTAAAATAGTGGTTTGCTATTTTAATATACTTTAAAATAGAATTTATTCCTGTGATGCAAAGCTGAATTTTACTCCAGTCTTCAGTATCACATGATCCTTCAGAAATTATTCTAATATGCTGATTTATTATCAATGTTGGAAACTTTGGAACCTGCGGTACTTTTTTCAGAATCCTGTGTGGAATAAAATGCTAAAAATAACAGCATTTATTTAAAATAGAAATCTTTTAGAACAATATACACTACTGTTAAGTTTGAGGTCAGTATTTTATTTTTTTCTTTCTTTGTTTGTTTGGTAGAAATTAATCATTTAGCAGGGTTGTGTTAAATTGATGAAAAGTGATAGTAAAGACTTTCTATTTTGAATAAATGCTGTTCTTTTTAACTTTTTATTCATCAAATAATCCTGAAAAAAAGCATCACAGGTTGCAAAAAAATATTAAGCAGCACAAATGTTTCCACTGATAATAAATCAGCATATTAGAATGATTTCTGAAGGATCATGTGACACTGAGGACTGAAGTAATGGCTGAAGAAAATTCAGCTTTGCATCACAGAAATAAATTATATTTTAAAGTGCATCAAAATAGAGAACTGTTATTTTAAATTGCAATAATATTTCAGAATATTACTGTGTTTTTATTAAATAAATGGAACTTTGATGTGCATAAGAGATTAAATAAAATACATGATAAATCTTACTGCTTCCAAACTTTCGAATGGCAGTATACATATTATACACATGCATTTTAATTGAATTTGCTATCCAACAATTAGGCAAGAAGGGAAAATCAGTCATGCTCTACAATCCTGGACATCCTGAAACCAAAATGGCAATAAATAGGGATAACTCTGCTGTCATGCCCAGTTCACTTAATGTTCTATAGATGTAATCTGCTTGTGCGTTCTGATAGGAAAACATGGTGTTCACTGTGTTTTTTATTTAATCCTTTTGACTGTCTGGAACATTTCCTTCCCAACAAATCTGACTTACTATTCAATCGAGCAAAGCCCAGGCCTTTGGAAAAATATAAGCAGGAAAACACAGAACCCTGAAGTGAACAAACAAGCATAAATAGGAAAAACAGCTTTCTCCCTGGATTAAAGTTTCTAGCATACACTTTTTTTCCCTTTAGCAGATCACAGGTCACTGTCTGGCTGATGTTACGTGACCTGAGTGGGGGTTTTTGTTTCCTGGATTAAGCGCGTGCTTCTGAAATGGGGGCGGATGGAGTAAGTGTCCTGTCCCGGTGATGTCAGTTTGTGTTTCCTAGGCTGCTGTGCTCATAGAGACAGTCTAGACTCCGGTAGAGTTTTAATGAGATTTGCTGTGATTAAGGTAGCGCTCATAATACAGGCTGCAGTGCAAACTGACCAACCCTAGCCACCAAAACAACTTTAATCGCTTACATACAGTAATACAAGTATGTAGACAAATGCAATGTAGTTTGATCAAGCTACACAATATGACACACTGCCATTTGAAAATGAAGCCATCATAACTTTCACCACGTTTGAAAGAAGGTAATTCAAGGCTTCTGCCAGGCATTGCTACGGGCCCAGGTGGACAGCAGTGGTTTGAGGTGTTAAGTGACATGCAGCAATGAAAGGAATGACTGCAGCTGGTGGGGGGGGGGGGGGGGGGCTTTAAGACAAGCAAGAGGCCCCAGGACATTCTCAGATGGACTGTCCAGTTTACAGCCCATGTTTATGACAGGTATGCTGAAATACCCAGAATTCTTGGCTCTGCCCTCTGGTAAACTGTAGGAACAAGCCTACAGACTTGACAGTGTTCAGATTGTATCAGAGACTTATGAATATGATCATATTGAGCATGATATTTTCTTATAAAGGTAAAATAAGTTTCTTAACTTGGTTTTAAGTTCACACTTGCTTTAATTGATTGATGTGATTCAAAGTTTGAAATCAAACCATACTGGTTTATGTTCACAATGTACTTTAGTCAGTGGATGGATTGCATAAAAAAATTTAATATATTTAAAAAATATATATAAATAAATAAAACAACAAAAACTAATGACTCTATAGACTGTCAAGCGACATATGCACATATACATATATATATATATATATATATATATATATATAGATAAAAATGTACAATTACATATTTGTTCTTTGATGTACTGTTCTGTTTTATTGTATCTAATTGTTTAAGGTTTTATTTATTAGGGTAATAATATTTTTATCTTGTATTTTTACCTGTCAACTATGCACTTGTCTGTTATGAAATAAAATAAAACACAGTTGAAGTCAAAAGTTTACATACACCTTGCAGAATCTGCAAAATGTTAATTATTTGACCAAAATAAGAGGGGATCGTTCAAAACGCATGACCTGAATATTTCATATTTCACATAAAAATTGTTTACATTTTATCCACAAAAGAAAATAATAGTTGAATTTATAAAAATGACCCCGTTCAAAAGTTTACATACACGTGATTCTTATACTTTGTTACCTAAATGATCCACAGCTGTTTTTTTGTTTTTTTAGTGATAGTTGTTCATGAATCCCTGGTTTGTCCTGAACAGTTAAACTGCCCACTGTTCTTCAGTTCCCACAAAATCTTTGATTTTTCAGAATTTTTGTGTGTTTGAACCCTTTCCAACAATGACTGTATGATTTTGAGATCCATCTTTTCAAACTGAGGACAACTGAGGGACTCATATGCAACTATTACAGAAGGTTCAAACACTCACTGATGCTTCAGAAGGAAACACAATACATTAAGAGCCAGGGGTGTAAACTTTTGAACAGAATGAAGATGTGCATATTTTTCTTATTTTGCCTAAATATCTAAATATTATTTAGTGCTACCTTTTAGAAGCTACAGAAGATACTTACGTTTCCCAGAAGACAAAATAAGTTAAATGTACCCTGATCTTCAAATTCTAAAAGTTTTCACCCCCTAGCTCTTAATGCATCATGTTTGCTTTTGAAGCATCAGTGAGTGTTTGAACCTTCTGTAATAGCTGCATATGAGTTCCTCAGTTTTCGTCAGTGTGAAAAGATGGATCTCAAAATCACGCAGTTGGATGTGAAATGGACTCACTCACTGTAGTTCAATTTGAAAACTTAGTGAAAATGCCACTTTTTAGGAATTTCACAACAGAGAAAATTTCTGAAATGTCCGCTTATGCACTAGCTGACCTCTACAAAAAAAAGCAACAGTGAGTTTGCAATGCAGGTTGGGTTCACTACAAAGCGTCCAGAGATCAGGTTGCTCAGTGATCTAGCCCTGTGAGCACTGTACCGTGCAGTGTAAGTTATTCAGATAGCAGAGGATCATGGCTTGTTGGTAGTCTGAGCCACGAGCAACACTGTAAGCCAGAGACACTTTCTTATATCTGATCCAAGCAGCTAAAAATTCCTGCATTCTTGATGCATTCCAATCCACAGGTAATACAGAAAAAAAGCATATAATATAATTCAACACTTATATTTTTTCCCATAGAAGAGGGTGTGGCCATTTGTAAATTTATTGTGTTGGCCTGTGGTCTCATCCGTGTCCAGCAAACAGTTTTACCGTTTACTGCACTTCGTTATTCTTCTCGTTATTTCCCTACGGCAGCATATGAACTGAAAGTCTCGCACATTACCAGAAAGCAAGAAGTCACACCAACCTATTCTGAAGACAGATAAAATGACATGGCGAAAAAGGTATGTTGATTTTGGAAAACAGGTATGAGATGAGAGAAGATCTCAAAAGAGAATGGGGTAGGTGGGATGTTGTACACAGAGTTGCTGGACTGTGAGAAAATGCAGCAAAGCTACATCCCTGAGAATCTCAGTGAGTGGGCAGATGGAAATAGCAAGATAACGTCAAAAGCAAACAGTCAGAACCGAGATGTTATCAGCTGGTTGTTTTCACATCATGCACCTTGACTCCAAAAGAGATGCAAAAGCTTTGCTGAGTAAATAATCTTTTTTTAATCCAGTAAACATGCAACTGTTTTTTTTATGTAATTGCTTCGATGTCCATCAAACGCCCACAAAACCACAGCGGTAACACGAGAAGTCATTTGCTCGCTGATGGCGTCAAAATTTGTTGAAGTGCTCATTTTAAAAAGAAGAAAAAAAATACCAAGGAACATTTTACATTCATTGTGCCCTCCTTTCCAAACTCTCAAATGCCCAAAATCAGTCTTGATTTCAAGAGCTCTGAAATTTCATCAAGCCTACCTGCCAAAAGAACAATCGCCCTTGCCCTTCGGCAAAAGGACATCAAAGAAGCCACAAAGCATGTGTGCAAAGGCAAATAGTGAAGAGTTAATTCATTCCTCTAACAGTGAAGCAATGGAGGGGTTACAAAAGCACAACAGGGCAACCTAACAACCTCTGACCTTCACTTCCTGCGGCGCTCCCAGGAGGAATCAAGTAACTCTCATGAAGCTTATATGATCCCAAAAGTGATCCACACACCATTGTAGCTTAACCTTAGCTTGGGGGACTTGGTTAAGTGAGCTCAATTCGTCATATGCAAAACAAAGATCCTGAACATCAAAAGTGTAGCTGTTCTCATTTAGTTTCTTAAACACTATCATTATCAGACACATCCTTTTCTGGCTGGCATAATGCTAAGCATGAACGTGTTGTCAAGGATTTGCAGTGGAACAGCGTTGGAGAGCCTTACCCAAGTGACTAGCCTGCAGGAGGGTTTCCTGGTTTCCTCTTTTTTTAGGCATACGCGCATGATCCGTATCTCAAACCAAACTGATATCAAGATGTGGCCTCACCCGAGGATCCTTACAACTCTCCCTGGTGTTTGGGGCTGAAAGGGAGAAGATAGCATTCAAAGCACTATGGCAAGGGAGTGACGCACGAAGCTTTAGCATTTATCAGCACATCAGACAAATTCCTGTCAGTTCACGTTTTGACAGTATCACCAACACTGACAAGTGAACCATGGGCATCACGATTCATCCAACTTTAGACAGCGCAGCACAGAAACAATGTAGAGTTACAACTAGATATCAGATGCAAAGAAAAGAGATGATTGAAGGCATGGAAAGAAATATCTGCAGTAAATCTTCATTACGTCAAGCATAACAACTCAAGAATACAGGCATTGTGAGGGTTACCCTTTGGAAAACCCTTTTTTTTCTGACTAGGGATACGTGACGCAGTGTATAGGTACTGTATTTTTTTATTAATTTTGTACTATAATATAATATATATTCAAATCACAATAAATATCTAGAGAGAGGAAATATTTATTCTAAGGTCATTTATTTGAATAATACATTTTAATATATAATTTGAATAATAAATTTAAAGTTTATGTCCATTAAAAAATATTTATAAACAATAACAACACTGTTAAATGTACCAGTCAAAAGTTTTTGAACAGTAAGATTTTTAACGTTTTTAAAGAAGTCTCTTCTGCTCATCAAACCTGCATTTATTTGATCCAAAGTACAGCAAAAACAGTAAAATTTTTAAATATTTTTACTATTTAAAATAAGTGTTTTCTATTTGAATATATTTTGAAATGTAATTTATTTGTGTGATTTCAAAACTGAATTTTTGGCGTTCATTATTCCTATCACATGATCCTTCAAAAATCATTCCAATATTCTGATTTGAATATAACATAAATATAAAGTAAAGAAGAACAGCATTTATCTGAAATAGAAATCTTTTGTAACATTATAAATGTCACTTTTGACCAATTTAAAGCATCCTTGCTAAACAAAAGTATCAATTTCTTTACCAAAATGTGATAATTACATTTAAAATGAATGAATGAATGAATGAAAAACCTCTGAATGAAGAGTGTATAATGTTACAAAACCTTTTTATTTCAGATAAATGCTGATCTTTGGATCTTTCTATTCAAAGATTCCTGAAAAAATATACTCAACTGTTTTAAATAATAAAAAGAATAATAAATGTTTCTTGAACAGCAAATCAGTATGATTAGAATGATTTCTGAAGGATCATGTGACACTGAAGACTGGAGTAATGATGCTGAAAATGTAGCTGTGATCACAGGAATAAATTATATTTTAAAATATATTCAAATAGAATTGTTATTCTACATCTACCTATGTCTTGGAAAGTCAAAAGTGTAAAAAACAGTCCATTATTAATTAATGATTTTGTTTAAAGAACTTGATTCTAACCAGATTCGAGTGATAAAACAACAGGAAGTTTCCCTGAATAGATCATACCAAAGGCTATTTCTGTGGTATCTTTTAGGACACACAGCTGCTCAAACCACCTGTTAACAACCACAGTATCACTGGAATGTCACAGGAAAGCTGTTTGTGCTAAAAAGTAAGGGCTCGGTCTTCCTCTCCTCCTTGTAAAATGGAGTAGGATACACCAGCACAAGGGACATGGCACAGTTTAACACACAAAAAGTGTGGAGTTCAAGGAGAAATGGGGGTCAGAGGTGAACTCCTCCCATGACAGAGGTTCTCACATACTAGAAGGTGGGGGTAGAGGGGGTCCGGGCCATGTAATCAGAAGGGTGGAGGAGACCACGCTATAAGTTACACACCTGTCAGGCTCGAACATGGAGAGGTGAAAGAGGGTCACCATGCAATTTGTGTGCTCACTGGATTTTCTAAAAATACTGCGGCGAACTTGCCAGGTGATTCTTCTCGGTGTCAGCGCTTAAACAAGGTCACACGCTACGTTCGATGTGTGCGAATGCGTGTACGCAGACACATACACCCATAAATATCCAATCGCCTTCTGGGAAATATATAAGATAACATGCGGTAAACTAATCGCAGTCTTGGCATAATTTGCAAAGCGCACACTCAACGGTGATTCACACAGGATGCGGTCTTACGATTTATTGGGTTTGAGATCTTTGACCTCTGTGAAACATTTCACTTGTTTTTAGCACCTCACACAATGAGACAATTTTTACATCCAATTTTAGTAAGTTGATATTGCAACATAACATATAAAATGACCCTACGGTTCAAATAAAAATAGGTTTTAACAAAAGTTGTTGTTTTTTAATTAAGCTTCACATTTATGCTTTAAAAAATGCATCTCAAGACGCAGGCGTTCAATTCTGTGTAACTGCTTTTGAATTCAGAATGATTCTATGTGAACACCCTCTTTTGGTGTTTGAGATCTTTTCCATAAGAAATCAGAATCAAATTGAGCTTACTGTATGTATAGGTTGGAGATCACCATTGGTGTCAGCAAAATGAGCTTTGAAGGGATACACTACCAGTCAAAAGTTTTTGAACAGTAAGATTTTTAATGTTTTGTAAAAAAAAAAAAAAGTCTATTCTGCTCACCAAGCTATTTATTTGATCCAATGTACAGCAAAACAGTAACATTTTAAAATAACTATTTTCTATTTGAATATATTTTAAAGTGTAATTTATTGCTGTGATTTCAAAGCTGAATTTTTAGCATCATTACTCCAGTCACAACATCATCTTTATCATCACTTTTGATCAATTTGAAGCATCCTTGCTAAATAAAAATACTAATTTCTATAATTTCTTTCACATCTATATTTGTAAAATGCATCTCAAGATTTTTCATGTTTGTAAAAAAGTCTCTTCTGCTCACCAAGCTATTTATTTGATCCAAAGTACAGCAAAATTTTGAAAGATTTATACTATTTAAAATGCATCTCAAGACCCTGAAGTTCAATCAAATTGAGCTTAAGATGTATAGGTTGGAGCTTTGAAGGGATACACTACCAGTCAAAAGTTTTTGAACAGTAAGATTTTTAATGTTTCGTAAAAAAAGTCTCTTCTGCTCACCAAGCCATTTATTTGATCCAAAGTACACAAAACAGTAAAATTTTGAAATAATTTTACTATTTGAATATATTTTAAAATGTAATTTATTCCTGTGATTTCAAAGCTGAATTTTTTGCATCATTACTCCACTCACAACATTATAAATGTCTTTATCATCACTTTTGATCAATTTGAAGCATCCTTGCTAAATAAAAGTATTAATTTCTATCATTTCTTTCACATCTATGCTTGTAAAATGCTTCTCAAGACCCTAACGTTCAATTCTGTGTAACTGCTTTTAAATTCAAGAATGATTTCATGTGAACACCCTCTTTTGGTGTTTGAGATCTTTTCCATAAGAAATCAGAATCAAATTGAGCTTAAGATGTATAGGTTGGAGCTTTGAAAAAAATCACTAACAGTCAAAAGTTTTTGAACAGTAAGATTTTTAATGTTTCGTTAAAAAAAAAAAAAAAGTCTCTTCTGCTCACCAAGCCATTTATTTGATCCAAAGTACACAAAACAGTAAAATTTCGAAATTATTTTACTATTTAAAATAACCGTTTTCTATTTGAAAATATTTAAAAATGTAAGTTATTCCTGTGATTTCAAAGCTGAATTTTTAGCATCATTACTCCACTCACAAAATTATAAATGTCTTTATCATCACTTTTGATCAATTTGAAGCATCCTTGCTAAATAAAAGTATTAATTTCTATATTTTATTTAACATTTAGGCTTTTAAAATGCATCTCAAGCCCCTGAAGTTCAATTCTGTGTAACTACTTTTGAATTCAACAATGATTCTATTGTAAATTTTGGTGTTTAATATCTTTTCCAAAAGAAATCAGAATCAAATTAAGCTTAAAATATTAGAATTTCTAAGGATTTTGAGACGTGGGTTTGAATTTGGTCTGCGTCATATTCCAATCCCATTTCTTCTCTCTGCCTCTACTTCCATGTCCTTACTTTACTGTCCCATCAAATAAAAGTAAAAATCACAAACAAAAAACAATATATAGAGCAAGCAGTGACACAGCTACACTCCCTTAATGATTTTACTATGATTCAAAACTTTTTAACATTATGCATTTAGAGATTATAAGCAATTTGGGACAATTTAGTAATCTAATATAGGACAACAGCACTTTATGTGACCTAGTATACAGTCAGTATGCAAGAAATATGATTTTGTATTGCATTTAAGCACATACAAAAACATCCAGAAAGCAAGTAGTTACAATTAAAGAAATGACTAAAGAAGTTAAAGTACATGAGCTGCAATTCAAAGTTCACTGCTGCTCTCTAGTGGACAAATAGAGAGCTTTTCATTTTCGGTTCCCAAACCGTGGCACTCTCTTCATCCAGGTTCTCAAATACAACATACTCAGATACAACATCTCTATCATTAAACTAAAAAGCAGGCCAAACCGCACAGAACCACACATTACGGGAAAACCGGAGGCGTTTTTCCAGGTCACCGTCCCACTTCAGAGGCCTTCGATTTTTTTTCTCTCTGGAAGCGTAAGTTTGTCATTAGCAGAGAGGATATTATGGTCGGGTCGCGTGCTCTGGCACAGGCACTGCTAGCACGACATGGAGGAAAGAGTCGTTTATGAGTCACAGATGAGCGTCGCCTGCCTGGTACAAACATATTTAGCACTAGATAGCATCTAGGGTCAGACAACAGCCATGTACGGCCCCACACTCATTTTGGCCCTCAGACAAGATCGGCATCAGTGGCCTGTCAGGAAAACAATGTATGGATGTCTGACATTGCGCTTAAAATCGGCAAGATCTGTGAGCAATTCATCTGTGAATGTTTCATTTTTTTTAATTTTTTAATTTTTGTCACTTCGTTTAATCAAAACATCATGAGCGGACGTTACAGTGAAAGACTTCTCTCAGTTGACAGAAGTCAGACTTCTCCAATTATTTAGCAAATATCAAAACTGAATCAAAAAACTGTGCACAAAATCAAGCCTTGCCATTCAACAAAACGGAACAATGTTAGTCAAAATCATATTTTAAAATATATTTTGTGTACCACAGATGAAATTAAAAGCGTAGTTGAAAAAATGAAATTTCTGTCTTCATTTACTCACATTGCTCCAAACCTGTTATTAATTTCTTTCTTTATGTTGAACACAGAAGAAGATATCTTAAAGAATGTGGATAACCAAGGAGATGCTTGTAGCCATTGACTTCTATAGTATTTTTTCTCCATACTGTAGAAGTCAAAATATAGATATAAGGATCTGTCACTCTTTCTATTTTACTGCAACTTTCAGAAATGTATTTGTCACACATAGGCTACCATATTATGTAGTACAATGTGCATTGAAATTATTTTTGGGCTCTCCACCAACAGAATAAAAAATAACTTAAAAATAACTTAAGAAGTAAAACACAAGAAGTCAGACCAGACTAAGAAATAAACAGAAATAAAATGTATTTGTGTTAGAGAACGCTTGTTTTCTGTCTCCAGGTACTGTAGGTTGGAGATCACCATTGGTGTCAGCAAAATGAGCTTTGAAGGGATACAATACCAGTCAAAAGTTTTTGAACAGTTAGATTTTTAATGCTTCGTAAAGAAGTCTCTTCTGCTTACCAAGCCAGCATTTATTTGATTCAAAGTAAAGCAATACAGTAAAATTTTGAAATATTTTTTACTATTTAAAATAACCGTTTTTTTTATTTCAATGTATTTTAAAATGTAATTTATTCCTGTGATTTCAATGCTGAATTTTTAGCATCATTACATCATGATTTGCTGCTCAAAAAACATTATTATTATTATGTTGTTGAAAACAGCTGAGTAGATTTTTTCATGTTTCTTTGATGAATAGAAAGTTCAAAAGAACTTTATCTGAAATAGAAATCTTTTGTCACATTATAATCATCACTTTTGATCAATTTAAAACATCCTTACTAAATAAAAGTATTAATTTCTATAATCTTCCATATAAAAAAAAAAACAATTATACTGACTCCAAACCTTTGAATGGTATAGTGCATGATGTTACACCTGAAAAATGTACTCAACTGTTTTACATATTAATAATAATAGTAAAAATTCTTGAACATCAAATCAGCATATTGGAATGATTTCTGAAGGATCATGTGACACTGAAGACTGGAGTAATGATGCTGAAAATTTAGCTTTGATCACAGGAATAAATTACATTTTAAAATGTCTTCAAATAGAAAGCAGTTGTTTTAAATAGTAAAAATATTTCAAAATATTACTGCTTTTGCTGTATTTTAGATCAAATAAATGCAGGCTTGGTGAGCAAAAGAGAATTCTTTAAAAAAAAACTAAAAATATAACTGTTCAAAAACTTTTGACTTACAGTGTAGTTCACTCATAAATTAAAACTTTACCCATTTACTCAACCTAATGTTGATCCAAACCTATTTAACTGTTTTTTTTTTCCACATAATAAAGTCAAGTCAAAGTGGCTTATGTTGCCATTTCAGCCATATAGAATCGGTACAGTACACAGTAAAACAAAACAACAACCATTCGTATAAGCAAAAAAATGTACATATATATCAACCTTATTTTTTCCATAAGAGCAGGTCCAGCCATTTGTAAATTTTATGGGTCTAGCTTTGGGTCTCATCCATGTCTAGCTATTTTGCTGCCTGATATTGCAAATTGCTGTGTCTTAAAGGAGTAGTTCACTTTCAGAACAAAAATTTACAGATAATGTACTCACCCCCTAGTCATCCAAGATGTTCATGTCTTTCTTTCCTCAGTCGTAAGGAAATTATGTTTTTTGAGGAAAACATTTCAGGATTTCTCTCCATATAATGGACATCTATGGTGCTCCAGAGTTTGAACCATTTATATACTTTTTAACCTCAAATGCTCATCTTGTTTAGCTCTGTGTGTACTCCGTGTAGAGATAAAAAAGTATATAAATTGTAAATGTTTTTAGAAAATAACCCATCGTTTCACTAGATAAACCCTTCTTCCTCGGCTGGGACTGTTTAGAGCCCTTTGAAGCTGCATTCAAACTGCATTTTGCTAGTCCAAACTCGGGGACACCATAGAAGTCCACTATATGGAGAGAAATCCTGAAATGTTTCCTTAAAAAACATGATTCTTTACGACTGAAGAAAGAAAGACATGAACATCTTGGATGACAAGGGGGTGAGTACATTATCTGTACATTTTTGTTCTGAAAGTGAACTACTCCTTTAATGTATTATATTAACTATTGAACATACTGGTTTGTAGTGCAAACTGTTTTGCTGTTTACTGCAGTGTTATTCTTTTTGTCATTTCCCTATAGTGGCAAATGAACTGGACGTCTCACCTATAGGCTTACTTCTGCATTAAAAAGAGGTGGATAGATTAACATAAAAATTAAATAACAAAAAGGCCAGTGGGCTCCAAAACAACACTGACTGGACCCCACTGACTTTCATTGTCAAAAACAAACCACTGAGACATTTGTCAAAATATCTTCTTTTGTGTTTTTGGATTTGTAATAACATGAGGGTGAGTAAATGTTAAGAGAATTTTCATTTTTGGGTGAACTCTCCCTTTAAAAAGAACTATTGAACCATCTTTTGACATTCACATAGATGGCGATGTCTAATTTGCCTGAAATAAACAGGGAAGCCGCAATCTAAACCATGGGCATGAGTCAGTGGAGGGCACTGTAACCCCCCTAATTTTCCTGTTCTTTGAAGTGGCAGCACTGGTCAAAACAAAATAAACCTTCCCACGACAAACCAGCCCAATCACCACCTCCTGAATGGCCTTTCCGTTAGTTTCATGGAAACTTTAGCATGAAAATGTTAGACTTGCTTTGTGATAACATCGATGGGGCTGTAAAATGATGGGTATTAATTTGGGGTTCAAAGTCTAGACAAGATGGGCCTCCAATCTCAATAATCCACCAGCATGACCAACCTTAACATGCATTTGACCACTTACTCACATAAAAAGGCAATTTCTAAAAATCTAAATTAATACAAACCAAACACAAACCAAGCACTTCGAAAATAAATTGTTGACATGTACATAGTTAAAATAAAAAGCATTTGTTATATGAAGCAGAGTCTAATTTTTAAAAAACATTTACATGATGCTCTTTGAAAACACAATGGAAAGTAAATAGTCTTAGAGCTTTCAAATACAAAATACATAAACAGTCATCAACAATCACAATTAAGTTAAAACACAGAATGAGAACACAAAACATTCAATATTTTCAATTGTCCCAGTTTGACCCTCAAATTTTTCCACATCGAAGATCATTTCAAACTTTTGTGAAACGTAGTAGCAGATAGGCCTACCTTTTGATGTTGGTTTTAAAAATAAAAACGGGATCTTTCGAAAACGAGTTAACAACAACATGCTTTAAGATAACATACTGCAATTAAAACTAGGGCATTTATATATTAGTTTTCTAGTTTTAGACTTCGATTTTAAATGTAAACCTGCATGTAAATAAAACCTAGTTTAGTAGTGCTGCTGGTCATATTTGGCGCCTCCTAGTGACAAGGGGATGAACTGACATTCACAATTATCTTGTGAAACGTGTAACAGTAAATTGACAGACCTTTCTGTGTTTTCGAATACTAACATTTTAATGACTTCAATATGCAGTTAACAAACTTTAAAAAAAAAAAAAGTTATAAAAAAGGGGGCGGTCATAATCGTTTGTTTATGTAGGAACATCTGGACTGAATTTAAGCTAGAGTTTCTACCACTAGATGGCGGTATCTCCATTGAACTTTTGTTGGTTTTACCACAGACACATTGGAGATAGCTGAGAAAAGCTATATGTGCTTCTACTGATGTGAATCAATTGCAAGCATCCAGATGGAGTATCTCTCCGTTAAATTTATTTCAACATTCATAACTTCAGAAAACAATGTCAACATTTGATGTTTGCCTGAATGACACAACAGTTATGTTTAGAAAGCAAAATGTTTGGAGCTATGTGAGTCAATAAACTAATGTTAACAGACATTTTAAGAAGGCTATCCCTGCTTAAAAAACAGCTTAAACCAGCCTAGGCTGGTTGGCTGGTCTTAGTTGGTTTCAGCTGGAAGTAGCTGGTTTTAGCTGATCTAGGCCAGGCTGGGAAAACCTCTCTAAAACCAGCTGCTGACCAGCTATGACCATCTCAAACCAGCCAACCAGCCTAGGCTGCTTTTAGCTGGGTGTTTTTTCAGCAGGGTAGGGATCCCCTTTAGGGACGAAACTTTTCAAAAGCCAGCCTGCATGCATTTCAGAAGGCTTTTTGATAAGTTTTACAAGGCATATCATGGAAACTTTAGATATATAAATAAGAGATCTGTTTGAAAGGGTTCATTTTATGTTAGTTAAGCAATCAACTTGAGCTGCACGTCTGCCTGTCTACTCGGCATAGCCTCCAACCAAATGTCTTATTCAGGGTCTTTTAGTAGTATGTACTGTACTTCTTAAAAATGCGATCCTGAACCCCAAAACCAGCTATAAGTAGCACTGGTATATTTGTAGCAATAGCCAACAATACATTGTATGGGTCAAAATTATAGATTTTTCTTTTATGCCAAAAAATCATTAGGATATTAAGTAAATATCATGTTCCATAAAGATATTTTGTAAATTTTCTACCATAAATATATAAAAATTTAATTTTTGATTAGTAATATGCATTACTAAGAGCTTGTGGACAACTTTAAAACTTTACAACTTTCTCAATATTTAGATTTCCACCCGCAGTCCCTGGACAGGTTGTTGTTATACTAACAAAAATGTATCAAATATGCAGAAAAATACATAGAAGCTCACATCATAAAAGCACTTTCTATCATTCATTCATTCACTCACTCACAGTGAATGAATGCTACGGTAAAAACCTGTGAAATGGTTAACGGTAAGTTCCCCTTCTATATACGGTGAAAAACTGTGTTGAACATTGCATGTAATTTTACGGTAGTATACCATTTTTTGAAGTGAAAAAGAATGTAAAATGTACAGTGAATAACCATAAATTGACATTCCCAGAATTCCCTGTGTTTTTTTTTTTTTTTTTTTTTTGAAATAACATTTTCTTCTTAGATTCTTCTTGGCAGTTTTGTTCATTAGGGTTGTATGTTACATCTAATGTTGTTAAATGAATGTTTTTTGCATTATTTCAGTTCTATCTGTGTTACCATGATGGTGTTTACTGTTGGTGTGAATGACACTGTGCACCTTCTATATATATATATATTATTATTTAAAACCTCTTTGTGATGAGCTGGTTCATCATGTGATGTAGTTGTCATCACATTGCTTTTGGTGGTTATCAGTGTATTACAAAGGTACAAAACAGATTTCAGTACTTCAAAATGTTGGTACATATCAGTTAAAAAAATTCTGAAACTACGGTATTTACCTGTACATTTAAGTGAAAACCGTGTAGAATAACAGTAATAAACCGTATTTATAGGATAAGAAATTACCAATTTTTTTACTGTTTTTTTTCCTGACAGTATTTTTCCGTTTTTTAATAGACATTTTCTGGCGCCCCTGCTGCCAGAAAATTACCGTTTTTTTACGTTTTTTTTTTTTTTTTCACAGTGTATCACAGTCAGTTAGTGCATACAGATTTGCTTTGATAATAACCACTGTTTGGTCAGGCGTCTAAAAGTACAATAGTTTGTGCATGAAATATTTTCGTTTGGAAGAGTGTTCCAAAGGCTCGCTGCTTTAGAGAAAGAGAAGAGAAAGAGAAAGATTGTTGACCATGTGCAGTTTTATATCTTATAACGCTGCACTCTCCTCTGATTGTCGACCGTGTGGTTCTAGAGATTCTCTCTGAATTGAGTGTGAAAAAATTTTTCAAAGGGGGAGTAGCGATGTTATGGATTATTTTTTAGAAATTTGATTATATTTAATAAGATTTTCGAAACTCAGAAAGTTATATTTACTTTGTATTTTACAGTGATGGTACAGTCGAGGTTTTTTATCATGAATTTTTATGGCCCTTTTATATAATGATTCAAGTGGTTTTAACGACGTTTTACACGCCTGAGACCTAGACATGCAATACAGAAAATGTGAAACAATCATAGTGTTGAGGTAAGTATTTGAGGCCTCTGTATTTAATGAGTTTCTAATATGTTTATAGTTCATCAAATTAAATTTCACTTTGTTACCAAGTTTTTTTAATATGATTTTTAAAACCAAGGTTCGAATCGATTATTAGACCTAAATATTTTATTTCATTTACATTTTTTTTTTTTGGCAATTTACTTGGATTTCTAGAGGTTGTTGTAATTTATGTTTATTGGAGAAAAACATTGAGACTGTTTTATCAACATTTAAGGTCAGGCATGACGTCTGCAACCATTCTGCAACTTTTTTCATCTCTTTTGATAATTTGTCAGCAACCTCCTGCTCGTTTTTTCCAAAAGTAAAGATAACCGTATCATCAGCGTACATGATCACGTCAACGTCAGAGCACACTGTAGGGAAGTCATTTATATAGATGCTAAAAAAATCCAAATATTATCTCGGCCAAATATTGTCCTTTCCTAACAAATGATACACCAATGCAAAGCAAATTTATTCAGCTTCTAGATGAATGTTTATATCTGTGATGTATATATCTTAATTAAAAAAAAAAGACCCTTATGACTGGTTTTGTGGTCCAGGGTCACAAATATATGAAAAGGAAATAATTCATGATGGGCCTACAATATGTAATATGTAAGTCTGAATATAATAGTTTGTTTTAGCTCTCCTTTTATACCTTTCTATACAAAGTGTTATATACTCAGTGAGAGTTTAACCCAATTGGCAGGAGGTTAAAAATTGGTTTAGACTACTTATCTTAAAATTACATTAAAACAAAATTGTTTGTAATCCATTAGATATGGAGGATTTTGAATTATTTTGAAAGTGTAGTTTCTGAATCATCTTTAATTGGTTACAAATAGGTTACATTTCCATCCTTTTAATCATTTTAGTAATTTTATACATTTGTGAATATTTGGTAATCCTACTGGGAAAACCCCCAACACCAATAAAAACCAATCCAACACGCAAACCTTTCCCACTTCTCCACTAGGTGTCGTTGTTTTGGGATAATCGTTTGGTAAAATACATTATTACAAAAAAAAATTATTCAACCATGATGGGTTTTATAGTGTCTGGAAACCAGCTGACCTCACAGATAAACCATCTGAAGTCAGCATGGCTTAGTTGGGAGACGATCTAGCTGAAGACCAGCAAACTACTTAGGTTGGTTTAAACTGTTTTCATTTGTCATCTGGGATCATAAGCAGTGTGACTGCATTTTCTGATCTGCAATGTGATGGAGTGCATCAACCACAAAAAAGAAAACATTGCGGTTTTTAGTTTATTTATTCTTTTATCGACTGGAACGACGATTTAGGCCTATAGATTATCCAGATACATTAATTTTTTAATAAGTGGTAGTAAACACAAACACAAATGCACTAAGTTCCACTGAGTCTGAGAAATTGCTGCTTTGACTTTTAAACACTTTTAAACCACTAAACACTTTTTAGACCAATTTGTTTTCATTGAAAAGTTATTAGGGAATTTTAACAGTAAAGTGAACTGGCTGGGGAAAAGAGTTGGCATCCATTTTTTTTACAATGTAAACTTATAAAACAGTCGGTAGGCTCTATAAATATAAAGTTGCATATTTAAAATAAAAAAAGAAAAAGAGGGAAAAACCTAAAAAAAAAAAAAAACGTTAATCTTGCTCATAGATGTACTCGAAACCATCTGAAAATATTCCTATGCAAAGGTTTTGCAAATCTCCAGTGAAACTTGAAAGCAAACTGCTCCTTAAGCTTCAACTACCTTTGGTTTGATGTAACCCGGCCCATCTGGTGAAGAGAGTGGCCCAAAACTCAAAGAACTGGGGGGAGAAGTGGAGATAGAGGAGGGCAGATCGGATTGAAAACAAATCACGCCAACAGATCTCCCACCGCACATCACATCTGACGACTCAACAAACTTGCTTGGGGTAAATTCCTGCCGTGTTGACGGCTAAATTACTTTTTAATGTTCGAGTAACTACAGTCTTTCGAAGTCGCGTGTATGATGGATCGTCAAAGTTTGCGAGATGCAACTGTAGCGCTTCGTCGTCCGCGAATGATGTAGTTTTCCCTCAAACATTTGCTTTTGCAAAACAAGAATAATTCGCTGATGGAGTTTCGTGACAGAATCGAAGGCATTTTTGTTTTAAGTACAATTACGTTGTTTTTCGGATGCACGCTGGACAACTGAGCAACTGACGAACTTTAACAGCATCAAAACCTAAGGTAAGGTAAATATGTAATTCGTTATGATTTACTCATAAGTTAGCAAACACAATGTGCAATGAGCTTTCATGGGAACACATTTCATTAGTTACATTTCTCAATTGTTTTAAATATCGCGACATTAACTTGCTGTGTTGGAATGTGTCATAAGCTACAATGTATAGCCATGCTGACGAGAAGAGCATTTGGCAGTTTACTTTTCATAACTAGCCTATATTTTTAATAACTTGAGCAATCTCAAAACTTTTGTCAAGTGTCCCAGGTAGGGATGGGAATCGTATAAAATTTAGCGATTCAGATTCTTCTGAACGGTTCCTGTTCTTAAAGATTCGTTTAGTTTTGCAATGAAGATACTGCATTCACTATTCTATGAAATCTGCCGCCAAATGACTAGAAGATTTAAGATGTGGATATAAGAAATCAGAAACAGACTTTTGCAATGCAATTTAAGCATTAGCTCTAAGTGTATTAAATATATTAGCTACAACTAAATGCAAACTACACGTTGGCACTTTATTAACTACCCTAAGTTTCCTTAGCCTTAAATACAGCATAACAGTAAGCTAACAGTCCAACACGACAAAAGTGTGGTTCAGAAAGTGATCAGATACTGTAACCGACTGATTTATAAGATCATAAAAGTCATTTGTTTGGCAAGCAAACCTCACTTGTCGCGTTGTTTGTTTTTGAATCATTAAAAGAACTGCCTCGAGTTATTCGTTTAGAATCAAACTATGATTTTGATTCACTTCGAAAGAACCGGTTCATAAGAGTCGTTGGCAGTAGGCTGCATGTTTGAGATTCAGTGAAGGTGTCTTCGCTAAACAGAGTTGTAGAAAACAAACAATGTTGTTTGTAAACGTGTTTAAAATCATTCAGTTTTGGTTTAGGCCATTGTAACCAGTTCTGAAAAACATTGTATGTCTGTAAACGCCATAGTGCATTGTTCAAGTTCCCAAATAAGATTTTTTATTTTATTTTATGCATGTCTTTAATTTACCAAATTACATATATAATATACTGTGTGCTTTTTTTTTGGTTTTTCTGTTGACACACAAGCTCAAGTAACTAGTTGGCGGTAACTTTCTACAAAAAGAAAAATATTCCAAAGAATTGCATTTATTATCTAAATTTCACTTTGTGTGTTTAAAGGATTGGCCAAAAAGTGCGGCAAGAGTGTGCCTTGTTTTCCTGAAAAACAGAAAAGTGTGTGCATGTGTTAAATTTAATGTGATGCCCAGTTGAGAGCATTAGCATAAGAATAAAAGGTCTTAGAGAATTTCCCATTGTGTGGAATGAGAAGCGCCAGCAGTCAGAGGCAGAGCAAGTGAAAGGATTCAAAAAGAAAAAAAAAAAATGATGGTGCATTCAGATTATTCAGCCTGGTTTGGGCTACGGTCATCAGCTTCTGAAACACGGGTCGACCGTGTCACTTTCATCTTCCCTTCTTTGCTGCTCTGCACATTTTCACACATTTCCCTCTTGTCCTGCTGCCTAAATCAGGGCTGTTCAGCCTTGGAATTCCGCGGGAGATTTTAACAAACGCTCATAAAGGGGGTCCTTGAATGACATTGCACATGCACCAGCCAAGGACGAGACTAGACAATGCAATGACATTCAAGGAAAAAGTTTTAGAAATATCTCTACTGGTAGGATACAAAACATCAAGATTTTTTTTTTCAATACAAATGCAGTTACTTTTATTATACATCCTCAGCTAAGTAAATTAATTCATTGTGAAATGAAAAACTTGTAACTTGTTGGAATCTCAAAGAGCTGAACTAGACCTAGATTTTATATCTTGGTCAACATCGTGTGTCAGGCAAGACCTTGAATCTCTTTATCGCCGAGCAAGAGTGCCTGAAGTACACTTGTGCCTCAAAGTGAATTGATGAGACTTTAATGGCCGTTAAAAGTGCTGTGAAAGACAGCTGTGTTTCAAGTTTGTGTGGCAAGTTTCTAGTGTCGTTCTGAATTGAAGATGAGGGCGGTGTGGTGAGAAAACAGAGATGTGAGAAGTGGTAGCTGCTTACATTCATTTGCCCTCTCAAAGGCTGTCCTTTGAAACCCATCTCCTTGGCTTTGGCCTGTAGGACACGGGACAATCCCTGCATTTTAGTAGCTAGTGTCGGACACCCCTCCAGACATCCGCCTCATTCTCTCACAAGTGTCTGGGGTTAATTAGGATCACATCACATCCGGTTTATGAGTGTGGATGGGGTTCTTCGCAGTTTTTTTCTCCCTCGTATTCTCAGGCATCTATCAGGGCATTGTACCGATGTCATCAAAGAAACCTATGAAACCACACACACTCATATATATGTATTAAAGACTTTGCTAAGTCATTAAATAGCATATGGCAAATCAGCGAAAGGGTTTGATTGATTGACCTCATTAGTAATTGGCAACTGTTGCCAAGCTTAAAGGAAATAAGGGCCATTACAAAGACTCCTAGTGCCTTAGAAGAAATAGCGAGTTTTCATTTTGAGGGACTGGTTGATCTTTTACATATGCTGGAGACTCAGCATATGTGTTATTTTTAATAATGCAGCAATGCATTTTATATGAATTCCAGATCCCAATGGATTTGGAAAAAGTTGTCGGTGTAATGCATGCTCATGCGCGCAAGTAAAGAAAGTACATGGGCAAGAACGGCATTCACCTTCCTCTGAGGCCTGTTAAGCTGTAAACCTCCTACTTTATTCTCCTTCGCATTTTTTTCCGCTCTCATACGTGCACTCTTTCATTTCCTTTGTGCTGTGGGCTGGCGGGCCACCGTTTAAAGAACAGCTGGAAAATGAACAGTTGAAATGTATACTGTTTACATTAAGTTATATTTGACTTGCCATAGCTGTGACTCTATACACAGTTGAACGGCTAGCGTTTCCCAAACCACACGTCCACCTGTGATTCATGCAAACCTCCAGACACAGTATGCGGAGGACCGACCTAAATTTATTTTATTAGCTGACCATGAATAAACATCTTACTTGACCAAAATTACAAGTCTGTATTTGAATTTTAGATGAGGTGTAGTGACAGCTGAGCATGTTGGAATATCCATAGAACATGAAAACAAGCTGTGGTGCTGGGAATTATATGTAGATAATGGTCAGAATGAGTTCAGTGGTTCTCAAACGGCATAGGAGTTTCCCACGACTCAATATAGTCCTTTATTTTTTTTACTTTGAAAGATTTTCCACTGAAGCTTATTTAAATATTTTTCAGTGTTATTTTTTTTAAATGTATGATCTATATATATAGTTTTATACAGGAGCAGTCAAAGTCCATGCACCACGTTTATATGATTGCACTAAACAAGTCCTCAGAATACAATTATATGTTATATGTGTTGTACGTTATACAGTTAAAGTCAAAAGTTTACACACACCTTGCAGAATCTGCAATATATTAATGATTTTACCAATATAAGAGGGATCATACAAAATGCATGCTATTTTTTTATTTAGTACTGATCTGAATAAGAGACTTCACATAAAACATATAGTCCACGAGAAAAAAAAAAGTTGAATTTATACAAATTACCCTGTTCAAAAGTTTACATACACTTGATTCTTAATACTGCGTTGTTACCTGAATGATCCACATCTGTTTTTTTGTTTAGTTGTAGTTGTTCAGGAGTCTCTTGTTTGTCCTGAACAGTTAAACTGCCTGCTGTTCTTCAGAAAATCCATCAGGTCCCACAAATGATTTGTTTTTTCAGCATCTTTGTGTATTTGAACCCTTTCCAACAGTGACTGTATGATTTTAAGATCGTGATGATAATTTTGACTCATGTGCAACTATTACAGAAGGTTCAAACGCTCACTAATGCTTTAGAAGAAAACGTGATGCATTATTTCCCTCTTGTTTTGGTAAGATAATTAACATTTTGCAGATTCTGCCAAGTGTATGTAAACTTTTGACTTCAAAACATACCAGTGTAATTGAATTCTCAAAAGGATGATTCTAATGATTCTGTTGTAGTTAGTGCAACCAGTAAACAACAGTGAGTCAATAATCCTTATTGAATTAAAATCATATGGCGCAAATAGTGTAAAATGATTCCTAAACAAATGACTCAGAGTCATTCAATGAGTCAATGAGTTCAAATGAGTCAGTTCTTGTTAGTGGATCAAAAACATATAGTGCAATTAGTAAACTGATTTTGTAAACACAACATTTTAGTGAATCAAACATATACAACCTACTAATAAGCAGTGTAGTTAATGACTGGTTGTTTATATGTTGGTGTGTCATTTAAGATACACATTTTGCGTTTCGCCAGTAGTATTTTATGAATTAATACATGTTTTCACATTTGTTTAGTGTCATTGTTAAATATTCAGGCCAACTATTGGATTTTATTAAGTTGTCTCCAAAAAGTTTGACAACTTAGTAACATGCGGTTTTTCAGTTTATTACTGAAATTATCTCACCATTTGGCAGTGGAGTTACATTTCTTTTTTTTCTCCCAAATACTCCTTAAAACTCCTAAAAGAATCATTGATGAAGCGGTTAAGGAACCGGAATTGTTAAGATGAATAAAAAACCCAGAACAGGAATCGATAAATTCTTTACAAATCCCACCACTGACTTGAACTTTTTTTTTATTTGATCAAAGGTGGTACTTATCCTGAAAAGTTTGTGAACCTCTGAGTTAGTAGAAGTTTTACTTCTCAATAAGAGAGGACAGAATATAAACCTGGGTTGTCAGGACAGGCATTATGTGCAGCTTACTATCAAGTCAACAGCCAGCGTTAAATCAAAGTACCGTGTGACACTGTGGCCTCTGAGGGTTAGCTTTGATGTGCTAGTTAATTAATTCCTGAAGGGCTGCTGACGGGCTATCCAGTTCTCCATTATGGGAAGCTCATCACAGCGGCTGCCTGTATCATTATTACAGTTATTGTATCATCTTCACAGCCTCCGAGTCGCAGTTTACCCTCTCGCTGTCGCAGGCTCAAACAATAGCACACTGTTCCAAGTGTTTGTTGTCAGAGCTAATCGGATGCAGAAACCGAGTCTGAATTGCACAGAGGCCACCGGCGGTTCGCCGGGGTAGTCTTCTGTTTCCGGAGTTATTGGAAACGGAGAAGTCGATGCAAGGGAGTTGTGATTTATCAGGCGGCCTCCCAGCTCCTGACCAGACTTGCCAGGAATGGAGTGGGCAGATAGATCAGTCTCATTGCGTTCCATAGGATGAGCAGGGAGATCCAAAGAGGAGTGCTGAATTCCTGCCAGGCCACAGACTCCTTTCCAACAGACTGGAAGACGAGCTGGATGTGTTGAGCAAGGAGAAGCCATGTGGTAATCTTTAGCAATCAGCCCGCTCCGTTCCCCCGACACACATGTCCACTCCCGCTCGTGGCCTCTCCCTGAACGCCGTGCTGGCCCTCGGCCAGATTGCGCCGCGCTCGCTCTGGAATTCTCTCACTACGCTCTGCTGGATAAGGATCATGTGTGTCCCTGTCATCATCTCGCAATTCCCGGTGTAGCTTAAAAAATATGACTCCCCACTTTGGGATCTTTAGAACAGTGAGCGTCTCAAAGATTAGAAACATTCATGAGAAGGGATGGGAGATGAGTCCGGAGTATAGGGAAGTTTGCATAAAAATTCAAATTCTGTCATTATTTTGTCTATTCTGTATTTAAATCAATAGAGCTGAAAACAATGAATTCTAAAAGCTGCAAACTATTGTTTTTTTTTTTTGAATGGATTATTGATTTTATTGCTAAAATAAGGTCTGTGGATAAAGGGATAGTTCACCAAAAAATTAAAATTCTGAAATTAATTACTCACCCTCATGTCACTTCAAAAACTTAAGACCTTTATTCATCTTCAGAACACTAATTGAGATATTTTTGATGAAATCCGAGAGCACTTTCAAGGCCCAGAAGACAATGTGACATCAGTGGTTCAACCATAATGTTATGAAGCTATGAGAATGCTTTTTGTGCACAAAGAAATGAAAAATAATGAGTTTGTTCAACAATTTCTTCTCTTCCATGTTAGTTTTTGATGCATGTTCACCCCAGTACCATTACGAATCCATGTAGTGCTGCTGATGCAGGAGAAGACGACACATAAACAGTCTTCGTAAACATATTCGATTCGACGGAGAGGATAACTTGCAATTTTTTGCCCAGCCTTATTTATTTGAACCAGAATATACAGACATTGAACTAAGAGAGATGGACAGTCTACAGAAGCTCCTGCGTTGAAGACTGGCATGGAAAAGAAGAAATTGCTGAAGAAAGTCATTATTTTTATTTTCTTTGTGCACAAAAAGGATTCTCGTAGCTTCTTAAAATTGTGGTTAAACCACTGATGTCACATGGACTATTTTATCCATGTCCTTGGCCAGTGTTGGGGGTGATGCATTACAAGTAACGGATTTATGTAATCAGATTACTTTTTCAGGTAACTAGTAAAGTAACTCATTACTTTTTAATTTATCTGAGTTACTTTTTCAAAAAATTAACGCCAGTTACTTTTTGTTTCCTTTATGTATTTAATCCCATTTTATTAACCAATGTCTTTGCTCCTGATCTTTGTTGATCCAATTCAACCATACGAATCAAAACTTACTTTAGATTAACTAACATTTGTGCTTAATTTTCTAATTGCTGAAAAGTGTTGGACTTCCTTTTTCTACAGTTCTACGGTACAGGCATGAATTTACTTTCCCTTCAGCCTTAGGCTTATTCATTTCACTTTTTGGTGTGAAAGGGCTTTATATTCGCTAAAAATCAAACTACTTATATTAAAAACAAACAAACAATTCCCTCCCAGATTTAAAAAGTAATGCAAAAGTAATCTAACATTACTTAGTTACTTTTAATAGAAAGTAATGTGTTCAGAAGATGAAGGTCTTACAGGTTTGGAATGACAAGAGGGTGAGTAATTATTGACAGACGCTGTATTTTTGTCTGATATTTTAAATTTGTATTTATAATCATGCTGACAATAAACCGAAGGTCTCTAATTGGCCAGTAGGTTAACACAGATATCTCACAGATGGATGAAGTGTCAGGGTGTAAAGCAGCTGGTAAAGATAGTAATCCACACAAACACTGTCACACGTTACAGATACCAGTGTATCCCCACCCTCCGGACCCCTGCACAGCTGACAGATCACTAACTTGCAAAACAGACCACAGAAAAAGCTGTAAAATAGGCTCACACATGCCGACGCCATGAAGAAATCATCAGAGAGACAAGATAACAGAGAAACCTCACACTTTGAACTGAGGAGATGCGTGGACCTTAGGGTTCAAGGATGACTTTATAAAGGAAAATGATGGACTGTTATTTTCAAGATGGGACTGTGCATGTAGCTCATAAACCATTGGATAGTTCTAGCTCTAAATTCTGTTTGGATGAGCCGCAGTCATTGCTTGATAAATTAAAAGCTGATAAAGTTTTGTTGATGAACTATATTACTTGCTTTCATTTATTCTGATCACTGTTAGTTAAGAAGTGTTTGTTCTTTTTACTATTTATTAATATTAAACAATAAATGTAATTAAAGTAATAGCAATTTTATAAGTTGAACATTTCTGTATGTTATATTGATTTATCTGCCATTTTATAAAAGCAAAATAGACTTGAAATCATACATACAGTGATTTTATACTTTTCTTCAGGGATTTATTTGTTCGTTTACTTGCTTACTTGCATACTTAGATTATTTATGACGGATCAAACTTGCAAGAATACACAAAATAATGACCAAAGAAAAAAGTAATACAAAAAGACATTTAGGACTAAATTGAATTAAAAAAGTAATTGTATTTGTATTTTAAAGTCTTTATTTATTTCTGGTTTAGGCTCCATAGTTTCTGACTTATTGCAAAAAAAAATACATTGGCTGTTTAAAAACATGTATAATCACAAGAACAGCCATGTGCTGGTTGTGCGGTCGGCATTCATAATGTTTCCTTAGCCTAAATGATATTTACCCGTAATGATACAGTACACCCTCAAGCTGCCGAGCCAAACTGTACAATAAAATCGGTCCCATTCAGTAAGTTAGCTGCTAATTACGCTGAAACTACATTACACCACAACTATAATTGCCTTCACAAGCGTGTAATTAACATTTGTGTCTGTTTCTTTCTGGGAGGACAGACGGAGGGATGACAGCTGGGCCTGTAGCGAGAGAGCGCTAACTACCCATTTGGTTTAGTGACCTTAGCAAATGGTGTGCAGAGAGAGCAAATTCTTTCCTGAGATCTGTGATGTGACACGCAACAGCTGCACTACGCTCTGTTAAAGTATCCTCTCAGTAAGCCTCACCTTATTTATAAACACTTGTAGTATAAACACAGCTCTCATAACGATTTAATTAGGTGCACAAACATATACAACTACATTCTCAGCACACTCGACGGAGCTTCGCTTCGACCCTCGCTGAGACGCTTTCTTAAACGATAGACTTGGTTGTAAAGGCAACATCTGTTTCAGATTTTTAGGAGGACAAAGAGATCAACCACAGGATATTGCATATATGCAGGGGTTTAGGGGTTGGAGGGGGATGGGTAAGGTCATCCTTTGGTCTTTCAGACAGTTTCCTTGCTGGTCAGTGGGGTATATCTGCATGCCAGCTCATCAGGTCTGTCAGCGCTGAGATGAGAGGAGGATGTTATAGCTCTGCTGCTTTGCTTTGAAACATTGGACTTCCATGTTCATTCATATTCATCTGTGCATCAGGTTGTTATGAAGGTCAATAGTGAGATGTTCTGATTGGGGCATAAGGTATGTGCAGTATTGGTAAAAGGATAGTTCAGCCAAAAATAAAAATCCTGTAATTAATTACTCACCCTTATGTTGTTCCAAACCTGTAAGACCTTCGTTCGTCTTCAGAACACAAATTAAGATATTTTTGATGAAATCCAAGAGCTTTCTGACCCTGCATAGACAGCAACGCAACTTCCATGTCAAAGGCAATAGTAAGGACATCTGTAAAGTTGTCGTTTTCATTGCTTTGCACAAAAAAAGTATTCTCGTAGCTTCGTAAAAATAAGGTCGAACCACTGATTTCACATGGACTATTTTAATGATGTCCTTACTACCTTTCTGGGCATTGAACATGGTAGTACTATGCCGTCTATGCAGGGTCAGAAAGCTCTCAGATTTTTATAAAAATATCCTAATTTGTGGTCCCAAGATGAACAAAGCTTTTACGGGTTTGGAGCGACATAGGGGTGAGTAATTAATTTTTACAGAATTTTAATTTTTGGCTGAACTGTTTCTTTAAAACAAGGTCTACATACTTATGTGAAAATGTTTTGCTTGGCATTCAAACAGTTGAGAGCAAGATTGCAAGCACATTTAGTTAAAAAATAAAATAAAATAGTGAATTTAGTGTCATACTTCAATGATAAGGCTTCATTGTGTGTTTGTAAGAAGCATTTTGACTTTAAATAACCAAGATCTGCTTTAGAATTATAACCAATAATAATTGTGACTCACAATTCTGACTTTTTTCTCTCAATTGCAATTCTGAAAGAAAAAGTCAGAATTGTGAGATAACTTGCAAATTGCAAGTTATCTTACAATTCTGACTTTTTTTCTCATGATTGCAAGTTGCAATCATGAGAAAAAAAGTCAGAATTGTAAGATAAATACTTGCAATTACCTTTTTTATTTTTTATTCAGTGGCGGAATGGGAAAGTATGTAATAACCTTTTGCACTGTATAAAAATAATAATAATTGGGACTAACAATTCTGACTTTTTTTCTCACAATTGTAAGTTTATATCATGGAATTCTGAAAAAAAGTGAGAATTGTGAGATAAAAACTTGCAATCATGAGAAAAGCAGTCAGAATTGTGAAATAAATACTTGCAATTACCTTTTTTATTTTTTATTCAGTGGCGGAAACAGGAAAGTATGTAATAACCTTTTGCACTAAATAAAAAAAATAATAATTGTGACTCAACTTAAAAATTCTGACTTTTTTTCTCGCAATTGCAAGTTTATATTAAGCAATTCTAAAAAAGTCAGAATTGTGAGATAAAAACTTGCAATCGTGAAAAAAAAGTTTTTAATTTTTTTTTTTTTTTTTTATTAGGGGCGGAAATGTAAAAGAATGTAATAGCCTTTTACAAAAATAAATAAATAAATAAATTACTGTAAGTAGTGTTAAGGTCATTGCACACTGAGTTTTTTCGTATTCGTCATCCTTTCCTATCAAAATGCTGCAATGGATTTTTTTAAATTTCGGACTCAGTGTGCAATGACCTTTACTGTAATCATAATAATTTAGCAACTTTTAAAAAATTTTTATTGCAAGATATTAGGGTCTATATCAGTCATAAAAGCACAGTTATTGTTGTAATATAAATATAAATACTTTCATACATGTACTCCTATTCAAAAGTTTGTAGTTGGAAAGATTATAAAAAAGGTTTTTGCTCTCTTATGCTTACCAAAACTGTAAAAAAGGAAAGCTATTATAGTGTGTTAAAGTCATCACTCAGAAGTGATGTAATTATAGCTCAGTGGGAGTAATTAGCAAAGTGATCCCATTATGATATAGAGAAAGCAGTTAGCAATTTATTATTGATAACCATTTTAGAGTCACTTCCCTGACCCCTTTGACCTCATGACATGAGATGCACTTCATGTTTGTAATGTTACCCACGTTCCCAGGATAACAAGATGACACTTTCCACATGTAAACGGACACTTAACACACAAAAAGGATTAAGTGTAAAGAAACAGTCTTGTCTAACTACTTAGCATTAACTTCAAAATGAGTTCTTTTGAATATAATTCACACTTCATGACTGCACAGAGGTGATATCCTCAGCATGGTTTAACACAAAAGATAAGGTGCCAAAGAAGACTAGAGAGATCTTCAAATAAGAGGAAGTTTGCATTCCATTGTGTTCTGTGAGGCAAGCCGGAACACAGTTGAAAAGGAATGAGGCTCGAAGCCAAACACGTTCATGTCATTAGCATACAGAAAGTGTTTATTTGTTCTTTTAGCTGTTTATTTATGTATTTATCCTTTTTCTGAGAAGAGAATATAATGCTATCAGAGTGTTGAACAGAAGCGTGGGCTTCTAGAATTGCGCTCATCACTTATTGATAGAAAATGTTCAGCTGTATAAGACGGTACATGGTGTTTCTTCAGCATCCATTTGATTGTTCAGAAGGGCCACAGGGTTTTCTCTCTCATTATCTCTGGTTTTTGTCGACCTGTCCTTTTCTTCACCCTCCCAGTCCTGTGGGGTGGATGGTCTTTTTTCACACCTGTTGCTTCCTTTCAGACTGATTACAGGCACTGAAAGAAGCAGTCAAAGCTGCCTGTCACGTATTGAGCGAAAAAATGAAGAAAAGTTCATGGAGCTTCCTGGAAGAAAAACACTTTTGACACTTTGGGAGTCCACATAATTGCTGGTGTTAAGTAGTTGGTGTAATTGCATTCCTCAAAATGGAGGGAAAGTTTGCGTGAAGATAAAGTGGATTGTGTCCAGCTTTAGTGCTTGACTTCACTCGCCTTTGTCCAACTTTTGGGTGGAAGGAAATCAAATTTGCAACAAGTATAAAGTGAAATCTCTTCCCTTGCAGCATACTTTTGTGGAATTGCTCAGGTCTAATCATTATCTGTGACGGGGAATTTGTTAAGGTGGTCTGCACGGTCAATCCGTGAGCTGGAGTGTTCAAAGGGGGGATTTTGTGAACAGTCACGACTGAACTTTCTGGCCCAGCGGTAGGTGGGGTAATGCGGCAGGGGGCGGCTATGGAGGATTAGCCCACAAGCCTGCGTGGTCTCACACCCCTCTGTCATGCGGACCTGAGATTCTGATCCGTTTCACACGCTGCATTTGTCAAAGCAGCCACGCAGAAGAACAGAGTAGCTTTCTTGTCGTTTTTCACCCTCGCCACCACCTGTCCACTCGGTTACGCACACCTGTACTGTCAGATCTTCTCGTCAAAGGGTCAGAGTTAGGCTTAGACAGACCTTGACAAGGAAAATGTAATGTGGGGGGGGACTTACATATCGGCTATGCAAGGCAGTTCATATAATTTTGGTCATTTTTGGTGGTGTAGATGCACCAACAGCCCTGCCATTGAATACTGCATAATTTTTAAATTGTTTAGTTTATTGTATTTATAATTTTTATTTTTTGAAATCGCATAAATATACCATTCAAAAGTTTTGGGTATTTTCTTTTTTTTTTTTTTTTTTTATAAAGAAGTTCATATTTTTTCTGCAAGGATTTAATAAAATGATCAAAAGTGACGGTAAAGACGTTAATAATGTCAGAAAAAGATTTCTATTTCAAATAAATGTTGTTCTTTTGAACTTTATATTTATCAAAGAATCCTGAAAAAAATATTATGGTTTAAAACAAAAATGAGAAAGAAAGAAAATAAATGTTGCGTAAGAAATTATATTTTAAAATGTATTATCATAGAAAACAGTTTGTAAATTGTACAATTTCTAAAAATACTTTTCAGTTTGACTTATTTCTTACTTTTTTTCATAAAATAAATGCAGCCTTGGTGAACATAAGATACTTCAAAATTTAGTGCAAGTTGAATAGATATATTTTATTTTTATTTTATGTGTTTCTTATTTATTTATTTTGTGAAATGGCATAAATAAACTACGTAAATGGCTGTTTTATGTATTTATTTAATTATTTTTAAAGAAATTAGGACTTTTATTCAGCAAGGATTCATTAAAATGATTCAAAGTGACCATTTTTATTTTTCATTTATTTCAATTAAATGTTGTTGTTTTTTTACATTCTATTTATCAAAAAATCCTTAAAAATAATAATAATAATAATAAAAATCTTAAGCAGCACAATTGTTTTCAAGAATTATAAAAAATGTTACATAAGAAATTATATTTTAAAATATTGACATAGAAAACAGTTTGTGATTTGTATAATAAGGAATGTAAAAAAAAATGCGTTTTACTTTTTTTAAATATAAAATAAATGCAGCCTTGGTGGACAGAAGAATCTTCAAAATGAAGTGAAAGTTGAATAAATTTAATTTATTTCATTTCTTTTATTTTTTTTATTTATTGTTTGATTGATTTTGTAAACTGGTATAAATATACTATTTAAACTGGCATTTGTATTTATTTATTTTTAAAGAAATTAATCATTTTATTCAGCAAGGATTCATTAGAATGATTAAAAAGTGACAGTTAAGACATTTTTAATGTTACAAAAAGATTTTTATTTCAAATAGAAATTTTATGTTTTATTATTTTATTTATTTATCTATTTAGTGAAACGGCATAAATATACTGTTCAAAAGGATGCTTTTTTTATTTATTTTTAAATTCAGCATAGTTTAAAATGATCAAGTGACCATTTTTAATGTTACAAAAAGATTTCAAATAAATTTTATGTTTTAGTTTGATTTATGTATTTATTTATGTAGTAAAATGGCATAAATATACTGTTCAAAAGGGTATTTTTTATGTATTTTTAAAGAAATTAATACTTTTATTCAGCATGGATTCATTCAAATGATCAAAAGTTACAATAAAGACATTCGTAATGTTACAAAAATATTTCAGTTTCAAATAAATATTGTTCTTTTGAACGTTCTATTTATCAAAGAATTCTAAAAATTATTATGGTTTAAAACAAAACTTTTTTTATACAAATAAAAACATTTAAAAATTGTACCATCCCCAAACTTTTAAATGGTAGTGATAGTTTGTGTATTTATTTATTTGTTCATTCAGTTATATATTAGATTGGGTTTGCACTGTACATATTGGTAACAATATGTCATTGAAATACTTCGTTATAATCTTTGACAGATATTTATGAGCCATTGTAACTGTGCGTCGATTCCAGAGCAGATTTGGCTGCAGTGTTCGATGTTACTGGCAAATGAAGGTGACCAGTGCCAGTAATAGCATGTTTGTGTTTGACTAATGTCATCAAGAGTGATTCATTTCATTCAACATTCTCTTTTAACAATCGAGGTAATGATATGGAACAAGAAAAACCTTGAATCCTGGAAGGTGGTTTCCATAAGAGACATATAGAAATGTCCCAGTTGTTATAATTGGCCTGTGCACATCCGATGACAACACTGACTTCACAGGCAACATTGGGAGGCTTCATTATTAACATATAAATGAATCCTTTGACATCTACGACATTTAGTTACATCTCCAAAGTAAAGTATGAAGAGGTGTCAGTGAGACAGGATGGCAAATGTACCCTCTTGGCTAACAAGCACTGAGACAGATGCTGGCCAACTCCAACAGTCCACCTCTAATCGGCTTACCTTGGCAAAGCGATGTTTGACTGGCACGAGAAACGCCTGATGAATGTGGCCACAGGTACTCTTACAGGATGCTGAACATTAGAAAATTATATTTTGGATTAGCATGTAGAAACAACATTCAAAAGGTCAACAGCAAAGCATCATTTAGTTTGCATGCATAATTTTCCTTTTGCAGCACACTAATATGCTAGTTATTTTCCCTAATCGCTGCTTGTGATATTTTTTTCCCCAAGTTAATGACAATGTGACTTTTTGTCTATCCATACGTGTGTATCACGACATTTTGTTTGGCGATACTGTATCGATTCTCAAAAACGCAATATCGATATTTAAAAAAAAGTCATACAAGATTCATGGCAGTTGCTTAGTTTGGAGTTTATTCCCTGACCGCTAGATTGCAGTCGTTTTATCTCTGAACTTAAACAGTGACAGGAAATACTAGCATAAAAACAGCACGCCATTAATGTTAGCACTAACGGAGGATAAAAGAATAGTTACTGCTCACCTCGGTGTACAAAGCTTTTGAGGTAACGTCCACCCCAGGCCTCGGCTGCACGGGGCACTTCTGCTGCGCGGAGGGGTGGTGGCCGCATGGCGGTTCCGCTGCTTGGCGCGTCCCGTAAAAAAATCCTTTGCGCCGGGCGCGGTGGGGTCGCCTACTCGCCGCGCGGCTTCCCGCCGTTTTCTCTCTTAGCAGGGCCGTTTTGTGCAGCTGAGGCGGTGCTCGCGTCGCGGTCTCTGTGATTCCACGCGGAACATAATTGCAAACTGAAAAACTTGCGAAATCCTCTGAACAAAAAGGTTCTCAGAATGTCCAATATCTGTATTTATTTTATTGTTTTACAATTCTTTTGTTTTCTTTAGGAATCCTGATAGCACTTTATTTTTCATTGATATTAAGCAGATGTAATTCTTAAGTTCAGATCAAAATGTTCTGACATTGTATGTTTGTTACAATTGTAAACTTAAATTGTAAAGCAGGGTCTAAAAATATATATGGTCTATGTATATGATTTTATACATTTAATAACTAAAGGATCTTACAAGCACTGTATTTTTTCCCTCCACTTGTACTGCACAAAAAGTTGTTCAATAACATTGAATGTTACAGGGACTGATTAATGCAAATGCAGATCCCACTGTTTGTTTGTTTGTTTGTTTGCATATGGTGGTGTGTTCTTAAAGAAGTAGTTCACTTTCAGAACAAAAATGTACAGATAATGTACTCACCCCCTTGTCATCCAAGATGTTCATGTCTTTCTTTCTTCAGTCGTAAGGAAATCGTTTTTTGAGGAAAACATTTTAGGATTTCTCTCCATATAATGGACTTCTATGGTGCCCCGAGTTTGAACTTCCAAAATGCAGCTTCAAAGGGCTCTAAACGATCACAGCCGAGTAAAGAATGGTCTTATCTTGCAAAATGATTCTAATTCTAATTTATATACTTTTAAAAACTCAAATGCTCGTTTTGTCTAGCTCTGTGTGTACTCTGTGTAGAGATTAAAAAGTATATGAATTTTAAATGTTTTTAGAAAATAACCCATCGTTTCGCTAGATAAGACCCTTCTTCCTCAGCTGGGATCATTTAGAGCCCTTTGAAGCTGCATTTTGGAAGTTCAAACTCGGGGGCACCATAGAAGTCCATTATATGGAGAGAAATCCTGAAATGTTTTCCTCAAAAAAAAATAATTTCTTTACGACTGAAGAAAGAAAGGCATGATCATCTTGGATGACAAGGGGGTAAGTACATTGTCTGTAAATTTTTGCTCTGAAAGTGAACTACTCCTTTAATTACAGCTCTCTTAAAGTTATGTCTTATTCATAAAATAAAAAAATATCCAAATATGCTGTTACTATACTGTTACTTACAGTATCACAACGTATCGTATCGCAACCCCTGTATCGTCATGCATATCGTATCGCCAGATTCTTGGCAGTACACAGCCCTATTGATTATGGCAAAAATTTAATAACTTCGGTCAATCACTCTTAAAAATAAAGGTGCTTTAAAAGGTTCTTCAACCGATGCCATAGAAGAACCATTTTTGGTTCCACAAAGAACCATTCAGTCAAAGGTTCTTTAAAGAACCATCTCTTTCTACCTTTTTATAATTTAAAGAACCTTCTTTCACCACTAAGAACCTTTTGTGGAACTGAAAGGTTCTCCAGATGTTAAAGGTTCTTTATGGAACCATTTAGACAAAAAAGGTTCTTCTATGGCATCGTGAAGCACCTTTATTTTTAAGAGTGATATTGTGTATTGAGTGAAAGAACAACAAAATGAATGAAAAAATATACAAAAGATTAAACGTAACAAATAAATTATATTTATCTATATGTTTTTAAAATAGAATCAACAGTAGTGCTCTTCCACAAGCTACTAAAAACTGTTTAACAATTATAAAGCGAATCGTATTCTGATTATTCTGTTTTTAAAATAGTCATACTATAAGTCTAAGTCATAAATGGAAAAAAACCCATCTGATTAATCACCCAGCTCTTTGATCTAGTCAACATTTAGTTTTAACTACATTTTTATGTGTTACATAAGCTATTTATTTAAACTAATTCCAAGTACATTAAGCTTTGCAAGGCGTATTAAACATACTTGTTCGTCTGCTGAAGAACAAACAACATGGGCAGACACAATCAAGACTGAATGGCCTCAGTTTGGACCTCTTTTGAATCCTAAACCGCTCACTGTTTGCTCTGAACCAAGGATAATCTTGTAGGTTACACAAAGTTAAACAAGCGGCGTGCTGCCAAGTCATCTGCCTTCAGCACAGGCACTTGAGTGCTCTGACAGAGCTGCCATGGAGGAGGTTCTCCGCACGCTCTCTGCTTTGTCTCTTCTGGTAACATGGCATTTCTACAACGGCTCCTCTAAGCTCTCAAAATAAACAGACAAGTCATGAGACGGGGCAGAGGGAAGTGAAGGATTTTGCTTTAGAATTATAGTTTATATAATGGAAACATTTCGGTCACACCCTCCGATTGGCTTTTGGAAGATTTCATGCATTTTTAGGTCTTTTGTGGAGGACAGCAATAATATTATCGACATCATCATTGTGTCTTGCATTTTATAGATTGTCTGTTTGTGTGACTGACACTGTTAAAGCTCAAATGACCCTAAAAATCAGTTATTGTTTTTCTCTTTCAGGCTCATCATGGAGACCACGAGTCCCACCACCACAGAAAAGAAAGAATGCAAGGGGTCAGGCCTGGATGGCAGCGGTTTCTCAGACCTTCCCAAAAAGCCCTCACCAACCACAGCATCCCGAGGTACAGTAAACTTAAATGTAAAGTTGCCCACTAGTTAAAAACAAGGCAATGTGCCATTAAATTACTTTCTTTTCTATCCTGGTTTATTGCGTAAAGACCATTTGTAGTTTCACTTACAAAGTGTTTCACTCTGGCGCTTTTACAAAAAATGTTTTTCTGTTTGTTTGTGTTGTCCGGCCAGGTTTAGCTTGTTAGCGCGGCTCATTTAGCCCCTGACGGTAGATGCCGAAAACTATAGCATTGGGCTGCAAACTCCATTGACAGGGAGTGTTTGAGAACAATGTTAGTTTAGTACTATTTATATACTCCGTAGTGAAAAATAAATATACTAAAATGTATTTGAAATATGTTTATTTCATGCTAAGTGTACTACAGATATATTTAAATATTTATGTGCTTAATAAAAATACCCTGCAATTGTTTTTGTGTACAAAATTGGTTAGTTGTTCCACTGTTAAATCAATTTTTATACTTAATGCACTTTAACTTTGCAGAAGTTGGGCTGAAGTCCAACCAAAGTATATTTGATTGTGCTAAAGTGAAATTATTGCAAGTACACTTGAAATATTATGCATTTAAATACCAGTATTATTCAATAATCATACATTCATCATCAATAGTGACATTAAAACACGTTTTAGGCTTAATATTAAGAAATGCGCATTGTGCACAAGTAGTACTTTCAATAAAGATTAATTATTAACTTTTATATCAGTCTCGAGTGATATGTCAGTAAATAATAAAAGTTTCAACTATACTTAGTGTGAAATAAATGTAAAATTAAATATATTACTTGTTACTAGGGCTATTATAATAATATTAATATTTTAATCAGCAAATATTTAAAATATATAAAAAAAATATTTAGCAAATATTTTTTATTTAGCTTTAATATATTTTTGGTTCGTTTTTCTTTTTTTTTTTTTTCAATTTTGGTACTTCATCCTTAACTTTGACGGCATTTCTAATTTTCAAGTTTTTCATCTAATATTTATATTTTATTTTATTCCAGTTGTGTTAATAAATTATTGATTCTTCTTTTATGCCAAAAATCATTAGGATATTAAGTAAAGATCATTTTCAATTAAGATATTTTGTAAATTTTTTACCATAAATGTATCAAAACTTAATTTGATTAGTTATATGCATTGCTAAGGACTTAATTTGCACAACTTTAAAGGCAATTTTTTGCACACTCAGATTACAGATTTTCAAATAGTTGTATCTCTGCCAAATATTGTCCTATCCTAACAAACCATACACCAATGAAAAGCTTATTCAGTTTTCAGATGATATATAAATCTCAATTTAAAAAAATGACCCTTTTGACTGGTTTTGTGGTTTAAAAAATAAGTTTAAAATTCCTATCAACGCCCTATATTACGCTGTATTACAAAAGACGTGTTTATATATATCATCTGAGATGTGTATATAAATGTATTGCATATCGGAGCGGTTTGCTCATGTATCAGTTGTTGACTCAACGATGCAAAGGAAGGAGTGCAGAGAATGGACGAGAGGCTGTACATGTTTAAAAGATGTCAGTGAATGTGTGATGAAAAACCTTCTCTAACTAGGTTGAAAGACCTTGTTCTTACCTCCAGAGTATAAATGTTATAAATTTCTTAAAGCTTCAGGGAGAGCAGTGGACTGCGCTGTCCATCTGACAAACATGAAGATGGTGAAAGACCTTTGAAATGCTAATGACCTGCTCATATTATGGCATCTTACTGTTTAATGAGGGGTTTGGTGGCCTGCCATAAGAAAGCAATGATCATAAATTGTTTAAGACAAAAGGAGAAATAGGGCATCGGTGTGCCCGGGCTTCGGAAGAGTGTTATATTTTGTCTCAGTGCATGATTCTGTGGGTTATTATGAATGTTAAAAGAGTTAATTTGCATAATTAGAAACTTAAAAAGTATGAAAACAGGAAATACTCAAGGAATAGTAATTTATTTTGTTGTGGTTTGTTGTTTATTAGTGTTTGGTGGTGAAGGCTTTTGAATACAGTCCTCAATGATAGTAAAGGACCTTGTTCTCACCACTGGAGACCAGAAGTTATGTATTACTAATCATGGCTGTCTGAACTCGTTAGCATCATGCTTTTTGGCCAATGTGGTCTGTGCTGAAATGGTAATGCAGTTTTTCATTGTATGACATACTTTAATAGTGTTCATCTCTGACAAGCTACGCCATATCGCGCTCAATATCGCATTCGATATTAAGCTCGATATGGCGTAGCTTGTCAGAGATATACGTCTCTGTGTATTAATTGCCGCTCCAGCGGAACCTGAGCTGAACGCACGTGATGGAGATTTACTACTAATCAAAGCACCGGCTTCATTGACTAAACGCGCCTCACAATATCGTTCGATATATTGTCCAGCCCTATCAACAAATATGTGCATTAATTATGAATACATTGTTTGTTTGTTTTTTGCCCGATATTGCATTATCAGTAGACTGTTGAATAATTACATCTGTGTAGTTTTTAGTGTACAGGTTTTTTTTTAAGGAGGTAAACATGTTGTAATGTCCTTAGAAATTTTGCTTGCAAATTGGTATCACACCAGGGTCAGAAATGAAAAAATGCCCCTGCACAATGTATTACGAAATGAAATGTGAAAATGAATGAAAAGTGTCAATTTGCAGAATTACATTGATTTACTCACTTCATCAGATTGCTTTTATGTGCTGTTTTGTGCAGCGTTGAACCTTATAACTAGAGATGCTCCGATCAGCATTTTTGGGGCCGATCACCGATTAGTGATCACCAAGATCATGATCTGCCGATTGCCGATCACTGCCGATCACAGAATGGCAGGGAAATGTTAATCTTTGATCTACAATCTAGCAGAGTTTGCACCATTTGTAGAAATGAAACTAACTCTAAATTAACTATATTGAAGAAAAAAAAACCTCTAGAAATAGGCTACAGTCAAGATCTTGAAGAACCACCAAGTTAGGGTTGGAGACGATAGAATCGTGTATCGACAATAGTTAGAGATATCGCCAGTTGCTGATGCAAAGATGCCAAAAGATTTATTTATATATAGATTTATTTATAGATTTACAGCCAAAGAGATTTATTTATATTAAAGTGCACCTCGCACTAGACTAGGCTATGTTCTTTGATATTGTAAATGTTCTTTGCTTGTTATTTGTAGCTGATGTCTTCCCTGGTGAAAAAAACAGCATATGCTGCTTAGGTATGTTTTGGTGCTGGGATGCTGGTTTAAGCTGGTTAATGCTGGTCCTTTGCTGGTTTATGCTGGTCATGTTGCTGGTCAAGGACCAGCATTAACCAGCCAAAGAACCAGCATGAACCAGCAAAGGACCAGCATAAACCAGCTAAAACCAGTATCCCAGCACCAAAACATACCTAAGCAGCATATGCTGTTTTTTTCACCAGGGTTTGACGATAGCAAGACGGTTATTATTATTATCCGTCAAAAAGGCGCCTAACTTTAGCGATGCAGTGCAGAGAGTCGGTTCTAGGATGCTTTAGAAACTTGTCATGATATAAACGCACGCATAGAGTGGCCACGTCGCCTTAACGCGCCGCATGGGGAAGAGATTTATTTATATTAAAGTGCACCTCGCACTAGACTAGGCTATGTTCTTTGATATTGTAAATGTTCTTTGCTTGTTATTTGTAGCTGCTTTTTAAGATGGTGTAAGGATTATATTATCCAGCATTGCAGTCATTAGGATAAAGGTAGTAAAATGTGGTTTAGGCTGAATTAAATATGATATATCAGAATCTGTCTGTATATAGGAAACATAAACATTCACCTCAGTAACATCTATATGCGTTCATTAGAATTACGATGCGATAAAATGGCGCTAAACATACGCACGTGAATTACACGCGCACCGTTTCTCCTCATTCTATATGAACTGAACTACAACATGAACTGATGACAACAATCAGACATACAGCGGTAACATTTTTGCAATATGACGGGTATAGAAAGATACATTCATTTACATTCAAGCACGCACATTCACCACTCAGAATGAAACCGAAAGTATACTTTAACTTCTCCGGCAAAACTACAGTCAGCGCTCTGTACACGCACAACTTAGTCACATGCCCAAGACTACCCTTACAAAACTAATAAAGAATTTAGTACTCATGTTGCATGTTGCCACTGGTAAGCTCCGCTCTGCTGTTGTTTACCTAGGCGCCGTGCATGCATGTGTGAAAAAGTTGCGCGTAATTTACGTCAAGTGATCGGCTTTTTTGATCGGCGCTTTTGGGGTTCACCGATCAAGCTATTTTTAGCCAATATCGGCCGATCATGATCGGTTGCCGATCAATCGGAGCATCACTACTTATAACCAATCAAATGCATTTCTGTTGAATTTAGGAATGCATTGGCCAATCAGAGGCACTTAGATTAGTCAACGCTGAAAACACTAAAGCTGTGTTGAGTGTAGGGTTGTGCCGATAGACGATAGTATCGTGTATCGACGATAGTCAGAGATATCGCCTGTTGCTGATGCCTTTGACGATAGTTAGACGATTATTATTATTATCCGTCAACAAAGAACTTAACTTTAGCAATGCAACACAGAGAGTCTGTTCTAGGATGCTTCAGAAACTTGCCGCGGTATAAACACACGCATAGAGAGGCCACCGCGCCTTAACGCACCTCGTGCAGTGAAAATGGGAGATTTTCATCATCCAGTACGGTGGTACATTAACTGATTCTAAAGGGAGTGTTATATTATATTAGCATTGCAGTCATTAGGATAACAGAGGTAGTAAAACCTGGTTCAGGCTGAATTAATTACGATGTATCATCATCAGTCTGTATACAGTAAACATAAACATTCATCTCAGTAACGTCTATAGGCGTTAATTAGAATTACGATGCGATCAGATGGCGCTAAACATATGCACGTGAATTACACGCGCGTCACTTCTCCGCATTCAATATGAACTTAACTACAATATCACCTGATGACAACCTTCAGACATACAGCGGTAACATTATCGCAATATGACGGGTAAAGAAAGATTCATTCATTTACATTCTGGCACGCACATTTACAGCTCACTCACTGACGATAGCAGAGAATGAAACCGAAAGTAACTTGAACAACTCCGGCAGAACTATAGTCAACGCTCTGTACACGCACAACTTAATCATATGCCAAAAGAAAGTCTACCTTTACAAAACGAATAAGGAATTTAGTACAGAGATAATTAATTAAATTAGCACGATAGTATCGTGTATCGGCGATCTCTCAGGCTGACGATAGGGCGATATGAAAATTGAGCATATCGCCCAACACTAGTTGAGTGCGCATTTTTGGGTTCACAAAGAACCATTCAGTCAAAGGTTCTTTAAAGAACCATCTCTTTCTTACCTTTTTATAATCTGAAGAACCTTCTTTCGTCACAAAGAACCTTTTGTGAAACAGAAAGGTTCTTCAGATGTTAAAGGTTCTTTATGAAACCATTTAAACAAATAAGGTTCTTCTATGGCATCTTGAAGCACCTTTAAAGGGATAGTTCACCCAAAAATGAAATTTTGATGTTTATCTGCTTACCCCCAGGGAATCCAAGATGTAGGTGACTTTGTTTCCTCAGAAAAACACAAACGAAGATTTTTAATGAAAACCGGTGCAGTCTGCCAGCCTTATCATGGACGTGGATGGGCACCAAACCTATGAAAGTAAACAAAAACATGCACAGACAAATCCAAATTACACCCTGCGGCTCGTGACGATACATTGATGTCCTAAGACACGAAACGATCGGTTTTTGTGAGAAACTGAACAGTATTTATATAATTTTTTACCTTTGATACACAGCCACGTCCATCTGTCCTGAGCATGAGATCATCATCCGGCTTGTGACATGTGAACGCGCTCTGTCGTAGAATACGCAAACGCCGGAAGTGATCTGTCGCATGTATACGACACTCATTGTTTACACAGTGCACAGAGATTGTGGGTATAGCGTCTATTCAAAATGGTAATTACTTGCGCGTATCCTGATTCTTTAAACCGATTTAAAGCTAAAAGATTACGTTTGCTTGCGCAAACTCATCCGGGACTTTTCACTGATTTCCCCTTCCGGCGTTTGCGTATTCTACGCTTGAGCGCGTGCACATGTGACGTGACTGATGCCAAACTCGTGCTCATGACAGATGGACGTGGCTGTGTATCAAAGGTAAAAAATGATATAAATACTGTTCAGTTTCTCGCAAAAACCGATTGTTTCGTGTCTTAAGACATCAATGCATCATCACGAGCCGCAGGGTGTAATTTGGATTTGTCTGTGCATGTTTTTGTTTACTTTTAAAGGTTTGGTGCCCATCCACGTCCATGATAAGGCTGGCAGACTGCACCGGTTTTCGTTAAAAATCTTCATTTGTGTTTTTCTGAGGAAACAAAGTCACCTACATCTTGGATGCATTGGGGGTAAGCAGATAAACATCAAATTTTCATTTTTGGGTGAACTATCCCTTTAAGAGAAGATTTTTAAGAGTGTCTGTTGTTTTTGACAACAGTTTAAAGTATAAATTAAAGTAACTGGCTAAATGTAAGTATTTGACATTTAAAACAACATATGCTTTTTATAATAATAAGGTGTTTTTAAAAATTGCCCTCAAAGATGTAAAAAATGTCTCTGGAAATCAGCCCCTTAATGGAAAAGTCATCATTTACTTACATTAGATCCTCATGTCATTCCTAACCTCTGACTTTCTGTTTTTCCGTGAAACACAAAAGGAAAAAAAACTAAAGAACATCCTGGTTGTTTTCTTTACATAAAGTTACAGTAGGTGCTGAAGCATTCAAGCTTCAAATATTATAGTTAAATGGATCCATATGAATGAAAATTGAGTCATTGTTCACTGGAAAATGTGATACTAGCTTTCCTTAACTTGTTCATAAGCAGTGATGCCCAATTCCTAAACAAATGAGTTTCATGAGCCTGATCTTTTCAATGAATCACTGATCCAGTACAAAACTGGACTGAATGATTCATTCACAGATCATGCTTAACCTTTTCTTGAGTTGCTCCAACTTACTGACTCCTGATACTGCATTTAACAGACCACTTTTGAGAACCTAAACTTCTTTTTGAATTCTGAAGGCTTGAAATACAGTGTACAATATATAACTTTAATGGTGCTTTTGAGCCATTTTTAAATCTTGAAAAGCTCCCATTCTTATTTTATTATAATTGCACTGAAAAAAATAAGCAGAACATTCCTTAAAAAGTCTGCTTTTGTGTTCAACAGAAGAAAGTCATACAGGTTTGGAACAACATAGGGAACAAAATGACTCTTAAAAGCAATTATTGAACAAATTCAATATGACTTGTGAAGAAATTCTTAGTTCTTCTGTAAAAACGTTAAGGCAGTTCCCAACACATACTCAGTCCTGCCTCTGGAGATCTGCCTCCCTGCATGGTTTATTTCAAACCCTGCCTATAATTGCCAGTGAATCTGAAGACTTGGATTCTCTGGTTCAAGTGTTTGTGTGGAGTTAGAGGATCTGAACCCTGCAGGATTCAACTTATTTAAAGCATTTCTGAGCTATTCAATACCTTTTGTTTCGTCTCACTTTTATGTCTATTTACAGCTTTTGCTCAGACTTTTATGGTGCAGAATTTGTTTTATTGAGGTCAGTTTAGTGGTTACAGGGGATCTGCAGGATTTATTAGCTGCTCGGTCCAACTTTTGTCCACTACCCCTTAGTGTAGGTACATGATACAGAGCAGGAATGAGGAAAGGTGTCAGTGTTTCAAAGGAAAATCTGCAAAGAAATTCCTCCAACCACCACAACACATTCTTTCCCACCAGTTCAGGCCAAATTTAAACCGGTGTTCTCAAATTTAATTTGTCCTGACATGATCCCGACCAAAGCCAGTTCGCTTGGCTGCATTTATTTGATCAAAATACAGTAAAAACATTCAAATATTTCAAAGTGTAATTTATTTTTGTGATGGCAAAGTCTTCAGTGTCACACGATCCTTCATTCTAATATGCCGATTTGGTACTCAAGGAACATTCTTTTTTTATTTCTGTTGAAAACTCTTAATATTACGTAAGTAAAAAGTTATAGATTTTGTCAAGATGTTCTCCCAGCCCCTGCCCTGTGACCTTACAAGTTTCTGGTTTGACATAAGCAGGCTGAGTTGATTTTTCCACCTTTTTTACATTAGTGAAAAAACACAGAGCGGTTCCAGATTGGTCTCCAGCACCATGTCAGAGAAGAAGAGGTATTTCTTTATCCCTCCTGAGTAGGTCTCCGTAGAGACGGTGAAGAATGGGTAGGGAGGCTGGGTGGGAGGAGCAGAGAGCAGTACAGCGGGCAGCCCAGGGGAGAGAGGCAATGCACCGGGGGTCAAGCCACTGGCAGAGAAAAATGTGGCTTAAAAAGCTGCTCCATCCACAGCCCACTCTAAAGGGACAGCCACTAATCTTCCTGAGAAAGGGATTTATTCCCTTTTTTTCTCTTCGCCTTGCCTTTCTGTTTCTCTAAATGAGGCCCTTCCGCTGCACTGGGTTTTCTGGTTCAGAGAAAGGGGATCTCTGACAGGATAGCATGAGCAGGCCACATTTTTTTGCAGTTGTAGTTTTTTGTCTTACGTTTACTGATTTGTAATGTTTTAGAAGTTTTGAGCACATATAACTCTTCTTCTTTTTTCTTTTTTTTCTTTTTTTTTAATGGAACACAAAATGTCATTATTTTTTTGGGAAAAATTCCCCAAAATGGCAAAAACGCCTTAAAGGACTAATTCACTCCTGAATTTAAATTTCCTGATAATTTACTCACCCCCATGTCATGGGGTTCATGTCTTTCTTTCTTCAGTCGAAAAGAACAGTTTTTTTGAGGAAAACATTCCAGGATTTTGCTCTAAATAGTGAACTTCAATGGGGATCAGCAGGTTGAAGGTCCAAATTGCAGTTTCAATGCAGCTTCAAAGGGCTCTACACGATCCCAGCCAAGGAATAAGGGTCTTATCTAACGAAACAATCGATTGTTTTCTTTAAAAAAAAAAAAAAAAAGGTAAAAAATCTTGGATTTAACCACAAATGCTCATCTTGCACTAGCTCTGCGATGTGCATCCGTGTCTTCACGCATTACATAATCATGTTGGAAAGATCCCGCTTGGTTAGTTCTTTATCTGTGTACCTTGGTTTAGAAAGGTACTCCAAAACACCATCTAATTTTCTCCTCCAGCTTCAAAATCATCTGACATCATTGTACTTTTTTGCCTTTATTCGTCAAACTTCCACCTACATCACATGTGACCTTTCCAACGTGACTACATAATGCGTGAAGTTGTGGATGCAGAGCTAGCGCAAGATGAGCATGAGGTTAAAAAGTATATAATATATAATGTATATAATTTTATTTTTTTATTTTATTTTTATTTTTTTGAAAATGACTGTTTCACTAGATAAGACCTTTTTTCACTGACTGGGTTTGTGTTGAGCCATTTGAAGCTGCACTGAAACTTCAGTTTGGACCTTCAACCCGTTGGCCACCATTGAAGTCCACTATATGAAAAAGAAATCTTGGAATGTTTTCCTCAAGAACCTTTATTTCTTTGCAGCTGAAGAAAGAAAGACATGAACATCTTGGATGACATGGGGGTGAGTAAATTATCAGGAAATTGAAATTCTGGAGTGAACAACTTATATACAATTTTTTTTTAGCCTTACAACAACTTTGTGTAATGAAATTCAAGTCATTATTTTGTACCGCTCGCTGATACCACTTTGTTCATTCTTGAAGTGAACTTTGGCCTATATGGAGATTAGATTCCCTTTTTGGGACTGCTGCCTTGAACTTGAGCACAAAGTGTCCGGAGTTGCTGTGCTTTTCGTCCAGAGTGCAACCGGCTTTAGTCAGTGACGTTTTTGGATATCATATATGCTAGAACCATTGTGGTCACAACTAGCAAATTTAGTGCTTGAAACAAATAGTTACTCTTTGTATTGGTTTTGAAACTATCTCAGTCAATACTGAACCCAGCATTGCCCGACACCCGAGAAGTCATGCAGGCAGCTTACAGGAAGGCCTATTGACTGGGTCTAATTTTTTCTTCCTGTCAGATGTATGACCGCCCACTATCTGGAACAGACTGCAGTCTTTGCAGAAGATTGATATCATTTTAGAGTGGGAAATACTTTCATTTCGGTTTCCCAAAAAGTGACCAAGACCGTGTAAAAGCACCTATCCTCGATACCTTGGCAAGATCATTTTATTGCTGCCGGTACATGCCTTCTTTCCATTTTGTTCAGTCTTGTACTCACAGCTCGTTGTGTCCGTGTGGAAACAAACTCTTTCACCAGCGGTTAAAGGGATTTGTGCAAAGTTTCCTTCATGTGGCTTTCATAAACAGTTAAGTAAATGGCTTTCCAAGATCCCCCCGCTCTCCCCATCTTAAATTTCACATGGGGGACTGACCAGACCCAAAAGGGGATTTAAAGATTAGATATGGTAAGTGAAAGCAGGGGGATGTCTTGATTTTGTTTTTTCGGAGAGTCCACAGGCATTTGATTGTGGCGTAAAGTCTACTTGAAAAACATGAGATTCCGATCAAGAAGTTGAAGAAGTAGCTCCCTTCCCTTCCACACTCATTAAAGAAAGTAAAAGTCAGAGAAGTTGTGTCCTACATACGGAAAGAGACTGGAAAGAGGAAGTCCAGCTTGAGTTCGGTCACATGGGTTTTAGTCTTTTTACTTTTCGACAGTTTGATGTTAAAAATGTCTGGTGTATTTCGAACATTAGTGCGCTTGAAAATAAAGAATAATATATGTATACTGTTAACATCTGAGTTCTGAGGAATTTTTAAAGCGCTCTGAAAGTACTACTTCTTTTAAAATGCGCTCTTATGCGTCCCAAACTTTGCGCGAGATAAGATTCGCTATTACAAGGGCGAAGACAAACTCATTTTGACCCATTTCTCAGATGTTGTATCTGCCAGACATAACGGCGTTGACAAAGATACAGCCGCCACACAAAGATACAATGCGTAACTGACTATGAAATGAAAGAATGTGCCTCTGATATTACTTTAATGCTGGAAGGCTCTACCCTTGCTTCAAAGCCCCTTGTTAAAAGTCAAAAAGAGGGAGCTTTAGGCAACGTCTGCGCACATAAATCTCTCCATACTGGAGACATCCACACACATGGGGTCCAAAGACAACATGTTACATTCCAGGCCGTTTACAAGCAGTGGGAGAGGAGTAAGGAGCAATATATGGATGCTTCGGGGGATTAGCCCACTCCCCTTTTCATTCCCTATTCGTCTCTGCCTCCTTTTTTCTCCTTTTTTTTAACGGCGTGCCATTCCCAGCATGCACCGTTTAGTCCCAACTTCAAACTCTCATAATTCCGTCCTTTTTTGTTTCCTAGTGTGGAATCAAAGGCTGTGGAGACTTGCTTCCACACAGGTGTTTTGGTGTCCCCTTTACTGTAATATCGATCTATATCTATATATACATACATACAGGGTATCTGGCTTGGGCTCAGACAGCATGCAGTGAATTGTCCAGTGAACAGACACATCTGGACTGTCGTTAATGAAAACAGGGTGTGAACCTCTACCCACACACAATCCTGAGCCAGACCCACAGCCCAGTGAAGCATGACAGGAAGAGAATGGCTGAAGTCTTCCAGACTTCTATGGAGGGTAAACTTAGACAATATTCACTTCATAACACTCCATCATTTACAGTGCAAAAAGAATGTGAAAGCATTGCTTAATGATACAAAAAACCCTTTTTAAGGATTTGCAATGATGCATTCTTTTGATTTAGTTTTAGATTTAGCTCATAGTGTAGGCATTTTGACATTAGATATTTAATTGTGCATACTTATTTTTCAATATTTTAATTTAAAAAACTAATTTAAAGTTGTTTTAAATCTAATTTTTGTAAACTTTTTACTTTTTTTGTTTTCATACCGTGTATTATAATTGTGTGATGATTAAATGCATTTGAAGTATTTAAAATGATTTTTTTAAAGTGGATTTTACTTTTTACTTCTTCTTTTTTTTTGTCATTTATATAAAATATTACAGAATTTTAATACCAGGTGTTTATCGGATATTGCCCATAACTTTTTTGTAACATTACAACATTACAGTTTGCAATATGAGATCATTCATTTTGACATTTCCTAAAAAAAACTACCCTGAATAGTGTTATTAAATTATTGAATATACACATATATTGTATGTTATGTTGTGATAAATAAACGCACTTGTAGCACTTAAAATGTTATCAATATTTTAGTTTTTTAGATTTTAGTTTTATATAAATTAGTATAGAATTTTAATATCCAGTGTTTATTGGTTATCGCCCATACATTTTTGTATTTATTTATTTATTTATTACAACATTACAATATACAATATAAGATCATTCATTTTGCTTTACATTGAATAATGCTATTAAATTATTGTATATACTTTTTTCTATATTGTATGTTATAATGTTGTGATAAATAAATGCATTTAAAATGTTAATATTATTTTAGTTTAGTTTTTATATTTCTTTATATTTAATTTATATATAAAAGTATTTTAGAAATTTTAATATCAGACATTTATCAGTTATTTCCCGTAATATAAAAACAATGATTTATCTTATTGTTTTTAGATTATTAGCTTGTTGTTATAGATAATAATCCCTACAGGCAGAAGTAACTCAAAGCACCATAGTGAGTATGCTGTTGGAAAAAAAAAAAAAAGAAAGAAAAACATTAGAATTTTTTTTTCTCTTAAAATAATGTTATAGCTTGTAATTGCTGCCAGATGAGGCTTCCTTCTATTTAGTTGACTATAAAAAGCATTAGCAACTGTAACCAAAAGTGTGGAGCTTATCAAAGGGTCAGTAAGCATTCTTCAAGCCTTTTTGAACCAGATCAAGAAACTTCCAACTAGTTTTTCTAAATGCTCAGCATTGTAGGAGGTCTCCAAAGAAATGTATGTTAAATATAATATCTAGAAGCACATTTATTGCTCCAGTTAAATGCACAGCTGCAGAGCCTCCGTAATATGCTGCTTTCCAGGAAAAAAATTCCCACAGATTGGCGGTTGGTGTGTCAGCAGGTTGTCCTGCGTTGAAGACAGACGAAGAGGGGGGGCCGACAGTAGTAGTCATTACTGGACACGCTCCAAGGACAGGGCCTAGACGCGCTATAGTAAACTGTGCGACCAGCAAAATAAGCAGCGGGGGTTGCCTGTGTAAATGCAGTCGGTCAAGTGATAACAAACAGAGGAATCCACCGACCGCTAGTGGACAGACCGTTGCACAGAAGCATGCGCGGCTCCTTTGGCCATTCATTCAAGTATGAATGATGAATGTTAGTGGACAGTAGCTCTTTCACAGTGTCTTAGGTAGTTTGGCAAACTGATTCTAGTCAGTACTGTATCAATACAATTCTATGCTTTTCCTACTGATGGAGCTGGGCTACTATTGTAACATTTTCAGGAATTATTTCAGGTACAGATCCAATAGCGGGTCTCTTTGTGCCCTCCAGCAACTTACTAACCAAGTAACCTTGAGCATGTACTTAAAGGGATAGTTGACTCAAAAGTGAAAATTACCCTGTGATTTACTCACCCTCAAGCCATCCTAGGTTATATGACTTTTTTCTTTCAGACATATACAATCAGAGTTATATTAAAAAATGCCCTTGCTCTTCCGAACTTTATAATGGCAGTGAAGGGCTGTTGAGATTTTGTAAAATAAAGAGTCCATTCATGATATAAAGTACCCCACAAGGCTCCAGGTAGTCAATAAAGACCAAAGCCAAAGGAGAGAGCGAAACAAAACACTGCTCATGAATTAGAAGTACAAAACAAATGTCTGAGGATTTTGATATAAGCCAAGAGGAGAGTTTTCCTTTGCTGTAAAGTTAAACAAACTTGGTTCTTGCAAGACTAGCATATATTTACCACCTTATGTCATGCCTATATTCTTATCTCCTAGAACGCCACTCTCTCGGTGTGGAGTGCTTTTTATGATGGATGGATGCACTTTGTTGGACTTCAAAATCTTAACAGCCATTTACTGCCATTATAAAGCTTGGAAGAGCCAGGACATTTTTTAATATAACTCCAGTTGTATTCGTCTGATAGAAGAAAGTCATCTACACCTATGATGGCTTGAGGATGAGTAAATCATGAGGTAAATTTAATTTTTGGGCGAACTATCCCTTTAACCCCAGTCTCCTACAGGCAACATGTGCTTACAGTTAGTCATTTATTTTATTTATTTATTTATTTATTTTTTGTGGAAATGTCCAATTAATATATTAATGCAATATTTTTTAGAATATATAGTAATTCTGTGATCAGTCTGTCAAACCTGTATGACATTTTTATAATTGGATCTTTGTTGCTCTTTTTCATGCAATTACAAGAAACTGTGACTGTAGCTTTCAAGCTTTAAGATGCAAAAGACCATGAAATTATCAAAAAAGAGGCCCATAACAATCAGTTTTGAAGTCATGAATTAGCTTTTATTTAAAAACAAACTGAAAGTTTTTATTCTCTATATAATCTTCCTCTTCGCTCACTGCGACTGAATCATTGAGTCAGTGATTTGAACTTGTGAAACAAATCAGTCTGATTCATGAATGAATCACTCTGACTTCTTGTTCACTCTTACTATTTGGTAACCAGATCAACTGATTCACTGAAAAGATATGAAAACTTACATTTTTCTCTCCATTTTGGCCTTCTGTCCTCACTAAAACAGCGTTTTTGTAAAGGAAAGCTGAGCTTTTTGAAAACGCTTTGCAAAGTGGTTAAATTTGAAAATGGCTTTTTCGCATTGTAGTGCGTGAAAACAAAGGCTTTTGAAAACTATGACGCATGTTTAGTCATGTGACGCATATTGTACCAATAGACATCTATGTTTACACTGGTAATTGTGCCTGTTATGTGCTATTTACTTTCACACTATTGCAAAAGATATTTACTTTGTACACTCTTCATATTACAGTCCTAAAAAGATGATAGAAAATGTACTCACAATTGCTGTCCTGTGGCAAAACATGAGGGCAGCTGCTTTTATCAAACATAAGTGAGCGCAACATGGACGCGTAAGTAATGAGATATTTTTGTAAATAAAATGAACCTGCCAGAACAATGGCATGAAATTATTATTATGTCTGTTCTGTTTTGTTTTATGAGGTTGTACACATGCGTAAGTAAGGCAAATTTAACATTTTCTGACACTTCAGTGCACAATAGTGAACTTTTGGGAAGCACTAATGTGGAGAGCGTTTTAAAACGAAAACTCTGTTTTCAGATGTAGACGTAATTATGAGTAATTGAATATAGCATATTTACTACTTTTATGATATTTTTTAACTTCTTTTTGAAGAATAGTTCATTGTAATTGCATGGAAATGGGTGACTAGTTCAGTCTTAAAAAAAAAAAACATCTCCTTCTGATCTACAGAAGAAAGTAAGTCATATGAGAGTGAGTAAATGATGACAGAACCATCCTTTTAGACTAAGCTCCAAAGATCGTTCAAAGAGAAGATTGTCTAAATAGGTAGGCGGAAAAATCAGAAATGCCTGCTGAGCACTTTTCTTTGTTTGTAAGAAGAAATTTGAAGCCTTGTGTGGGGCTTGCCATGTTAGCTAGTTGGCTCTTTGAATTTTCGTCTTGCCGGTCTGTTTGATTCGCAGAACAAGTGCCCGTAAACCTGCTGGTCAAAAAGTCTGAGAAAATAGTGTTAAGAAAACAATACATGGATGGCTATTTGCTCAGATTTGCTGAAGCATTGGCCTCTGGAGGAAGCCGCAGGATATACAGTATCATATGTACCACTCACTCCTCTCATTCTGTGTGGCCTGTGGGCAGCGGGGACGAGCTGCCAGAGACCCAAATCTTTTGGAATTTTGAAAGCTTGTACATGGGAAATGGAATCAAAATGTTTCCTTTCTCATTTGCTTCTTATAAAAGCCAACTCACACTGCTGGCAGCAGCGTACAGTCTCAATCATTCTTAAAACAATTTTCCCAAAATAAGTCTGGCCCATGTTAAGAGAAAAAAGTGGAAAATGGACACGATTTCCAAATCAAATCCATGCCATCGGAATACTCATTCGGCTGGAACCGCCGCCTACACACCCAAACGGTTTAGAAAGCAGGTTTTTGGTCATGCAAAGTCCAAGTTCAAGGTCCGTCTGATTCTCGAGGTATAAATTGGTGTGAATTTAAACTCTGTTGTGGCTTAGGTAATTTCCCACAATGTAGACCATGCATTCTTGGTCTGTGCTTCAAAGAGAAAAAAGGTCATCCCAAGGCACCAGCAGATACGGACTTGTTCCCAGCCCCAGTGTTCCCTCTTACCCTCCTCCTCCTGGAGCCGAGTGGTTTAACGTGGATCCAGTAGGATAGTATCTTATCTTTGACTCAGACGGCAAGATGGAATAAACAAGACATGCACTTGACATGTCGTGGCATGGAGCCATGAAGGTATCAACACAGGTATGAAAGATCTGAATGTAACAGGAAGCAAAGTAAAGTCTCAAACATTTGAGCATGTACTTGTGCTTAGTCGGATAATGTACAGTCATGGCCAAAAGTTTTGAGAATGACACACATATTAGTTTTCACAAAGTTTGCTGCTAAACTGCTTTTAGATCTTTGTTTCAGTTGTTTCTGTGATGTACTGAAATATAATTACAAGCACTTCATACGTTTCAAAGGCTTTTATCGACAATTACATGACATTTATGCAAAGAGTCAGTATTTGCAGTGTTGGCCCTTCTTTTTCAGGACCTCTGCAATTGGACTGGGCATGCTCTCAATCAACTTCTGGGCCAAATCCTGACTGATAGCAACCCATTCTTTCATAATCACTTCTTGGAGTTTGTCAGAATTAGTGGGTTTTTGTTTGTCCACCCGCCTCTTGAGGATTGACCACAAGTTCTCAACGGGGTTAAGATCTGGGGAGTCTCCAGGCCATGGACCCAAAATTTCAACGTTTTGGTCCCCGAGCCACTTAGTTATCACTTTTTGCCTTATGGCACGGTGCTCCATCGTGCTGGAAAATGCATTGTTCTTCACCAAACTGTTGTTGGATTGTTGGAAGAAGTTGCTGTTGGAGGGTGTTTTGGTACCATTCTTTATTCATGGCTGTGTTTTTGGGCAAAATTGTGAGTGAGCCCACTCCCTTGGATGAGAAGCAACCCCACACATGAATGGTCTCACGATGCTTTACTGTTGGCATGACACAGGACTGATGGTAGCGCTCACCTTTTCTTCTCCGGACAAGCCTTTTTCCAGATGCCCCCAACAATCGGAAAGATGCTTCAACGGAGAATATGACTTTGCCCCAGTCCTCAGCAGTCCATTCGCCATACTTTTTGCAGAAGATCAATCTGTCCCTGATGTTTTTTTGGGGTTTTTTTTTTGGAGAGAAGTGGCTTCTTTGCTGCCCTTCTTGACACCAGGCCATCTTCCAAAAGTCTTGGCCTCACTGTGCGTGCAGATGCGCTCACACCTGCCTGCTGCCATTCCTGAGCAAGCTCTGCACTGGTGGAACTCCGATCCCGCAGCTGAATCCTCTTTAGGAGAAGTTCCTGGCTCTTGCTGGACTTTCTTGGACGCCCTGAACTGAAGCCTTCTTAACAATGCAGTGGAAAGTTTTTTTTCGGGATTAAGTTAATTTTCATGGCAAAGAAGGACTATGCAATTCATCTGATCACTCTTCATAACATTCTGGAGTATATGCAAATTGCTATTATAAAAACTTAAGCAGCAACCAATATTTATGTAATTCTCAAAACTTTTGGCCACGACTGTACAGTGAATGATGGAATTTAAAGGTTTGTAGAAGAGAAATTTCTTTATGGAGAGATCAAACTTGACTATTTAATTTCAGTTGTTGCTTATTGAAGTGACACCACATCAAAAAATACACTACCACTTAAAAGTTTGGGATCAAAATGTTTTTTGTTTTTAAGAAATTAATACTTTTATTCATCTAATTGATCAAATTGATTAATAAATTGATCAAAATTGACAGTGAAGACTTACAAAAATGATAAATAAATTATCATTTTAGCCAAAAAGGTTCCACAACTGTTTTTTAGAATTTACAATAAGAAGAAATGTTTCATGAGCACCAAATCAGCATGATGATTTCAGAAAGACTGGAGAAATAACTTCTGAAAATTCAGCTTTGCATCACAGGAATAAATTATGTTTTCAAATATATTAAAATAGAAAAAGTTATTTTAAAGTGTAATAATATTATTCCTGTTTTTACTGTATTTTTAATCAAATAAATGCAGTCTTGGTGAGCATAAGACTTTTTGCCACACTTTCAAATGGTAGTTTATTTTCATACATTTTGATTAGTTATTCCAATCCCACATTGTATATTTTAAAAATTCTTGTCACTTAAATGAATATTTATTAGTGTTTTGATTGACACTTTTTGTAATATACAGTTGAGGTCAAATGTTTACACATCCTCCTTTGAGAATCTGCAAAATGTTAATTATTTTACCAAATATCAAAAGTTTTCACCCCCAGCTCTTAATGCATGGTTTCTCCTTCTGGGGCATCACTGAACATTTGAACCTTCTGTAATAGTTGCATATAGTATATGTAATAGTCCCTCAGTTGTCCTCAGTGTGAAAAGATGGATCTTAAAATCATATGGTCATTGTTGGAAAGGGTTCAAATACACAAAAAAAGCTGGAAAACCAAAGAATTGTGGACTATATTTAAACATCTTTTATGTGAAATATCTTATTCAGGTCAAGATTAAATAAACAATAACAAGCATTTTGTATGATCCCTCTTATTTTGGTAAAATAATTAACATTTTGCAGATTCTAAAAGGGGGATGTAAACTTTTGACCTCAACTGTGCATGGGATAACAAAGAATATTACTTTCCCCCCTTTTTGTTCCTCCCTCATGTTTTTGTTACTTTTAGTTAATTTGTTATGTGTATTCATTATCTCTACGCTGGTGTTTGGGACATAGCCAATTAGCAGTCTGCTCCAGGTAACGTTTTCTTCTGTCAAGCGAGTCTCGCCCTGCTGGCAGCGACATAGAGCCGTCTGGAGCCAGAGGGAGCTGTGCCGGCTCTGCCAAGAGCAGGAGGCGAAAAAGGAACATAGTTTCTCCCACACAACCCACCACTTCACAGCATAAACATCATTGCCTTTACAATACCATTGTTTGCGTAGCCACAGAATGGTTAAATGGATTGAGAGCAATGTTGACTGAGACCTTGTCACTGACAGACTGAATTGTAGTGTTGGGCCAGAGAGTAAATATGCTCTCTCTTATCTAATTTAAGCAGTCAGAGAATACCGCAGGCATATAGACCAGACCTCCATTGTGTCATCGCACAGATATAATCCAGGAGTGTTTTGATTTCCCTTCTATGCTGCTGATGGATTTCTATGGGAAATTATTTAACAAAGAAAAGCAAGTTCTTGAGACTTCATTTGAACTCCACACCCCGTAGGAATGTTATGTGCACATGTATTTATTTATTCGTTTATTTATTTATTGCTTGTTTGCTTGCTGTCGTTAATATTGGATATTAAATTTCCATTTAAAGTTCAATTAATTTGAACATTTAGCATTTAAAATAGTAGGTTTTACTTTTTTCTTTAAAATATATATTTATTTGTTTTATATTTTAGAGGATTTTGATGACTATGAGCAGCACTTTTTTATTTTTATATCTAACCGCAGACATCTAGACAACCTTTATATTTGTCTGGTCTGTAAGGCTTTTCATTCTAAGCAGAATGCTAACTATTATCAGAGGCTGTATTTGGTACCTCATGGAAAAAAAAGAATGGAAATAAGGTATGTCTGAAATATGTTATTGCAGGTGGGTTCATGCTAACTGTTGAAATGGAGCCCGCATATCCCCTCTAAATAGAGCTTGTGTTCTCGAGTATTTGTGTAGCCCAGTTCTGACACCTCAAGAGGTTTTGAGTTGGCAGGTTGTCAAATTCTCTGAGACACTGTAATTGGCATATAACTGCTAATGATAATGTGCTCAGACAGAAGACACATTCCCATGTTCAGTCCACACAAACTCTATCTATCTAGCTATCGTTCTATCTTTCTATCGTTCTATCTTTTTATTGTTCTATGAATTAGCTACGTTCCCCAGGAAGTTGAACTGTAACTTAAATAAAATTAGTAAACTAAATACACATCGTTCTGTCATTCTATAATTCATCTGTTCTTTTTACCTGTTGTTATCTATCTGTATGTCTGTCTGTCTCTCTGTCGTGTTCTATGTATCATTCTATCATTCTTTCTATCATTCTATCTATCTGTCTTTGTCTATTGTTCTGTAGTGTTCTATCTGTTGATCATTCTTTCTGTCATTCTATGTATCTGTGTTTCTGTCTATCGTTCTGTAGTGTTCTATCTGTTCTGTCTGTTTGTCTGTCTGTCGTGTTCTATCTATGTATCGTTCTTTCATTCTATCCATGTATCGTTCTATCTATCATTCGTTCTCTCATTCTATCGATTGTTCTATCATTCTATCTACCATTTTCTCTATCCATCTAGTGTTCCATCTGTCCATCCATTGTTCTCTCCATCTGTCCATTGTTACTTCTATCCATCTAATGCTTGTTCTATCCATCGCATTCATCCATCTATCTGTTGTTCATTCTGTCTTTTTTTCATTCGTTCTCAAAACTTAATACCTTGTATCTATCTTGCATTCTATCAAGAATTCTGTCTTGCATTCTATCTAGTGTTCTGTCTGTCCAGATTTCTGTCATTCATTCATTCTATCATTCATTCGGTCGTTCTTTCATTCTTTCTCTAAACTTTACACTGTATCTTTCTATCTTGCATTCCATCTATCATCTATCTGTCGTTCTGTCTGTCGTTCTCTCATTCTATCGATTGTTCTATCGTTCTATCATTCTGTCTACCGTTTGCTCTATCCATCTAGTGTTCCATCTGTCAATCCATTGTTCTCTCCATCCGTCCATTGTTACTTCTATCCATCTAATGCTTATTCCATCCATCGCATTCATCCATCTATCTGTTGTTCGTTCTGTCATTTTTTTTTTCATTGGTTCTCTAAACTTAATACCTTGCATCTATTTTGCATTCTATCTAGTGTTCTGTCTGTCCAGATTTCTGTCATTAATTCTATCATTCTTTTTGTCGTTCTTTCTGTCTCTAAACTTTACACTGTATCTTTCTATCTTGCATTCCATCTATCTATCCATCCATCCATCCATCTATCCATCCGTCCGTCCGTCCGTTCGTCCGTCCGTCTGTCTGTCTAGCATTCTATCTGTCTGTCTGTCTAGCATTCTATCTAGTCTTCTGTCTATTTAGCATTCTATCTAGTCTTCTATCTTTCATTGTATCGTTCTGTCAAAATGTTGTTATATTACTCTATCATCCAATTGTTCTGTCTGTTGTTCGTTCTATCCATGACATTCTTCCATCATCTATTGTTTATTCTATCCGTCTATCTTTTGTTCTAGCCATGTATTGCTCCTTCTATCCATCTATCTCTCATTGTATGCGTCTTCTATCTAGCATTCTATTTGTAATTTTATGTTCAATTAGTCGTTTTATCGTAAGAGTCATTATATTATTCGCTCTATGGTACTGTCTGTTGTCCATTCTATCCATCTATCATTCCATTTGTCTGACCATCCATCTGGCCGTGCATCGTTCATCCTATTGGTCCATTACTCGTTCTATCAGTCCATAATTTGCTCTATCTGTTCTCCGCTTATTCTACCTGCCTGTCCATCTATCACATCTATCTATCTAATGTTCATCCTGTCTGTCTATCATTTCTTGTATCTATCTATTCTATCATCTATCGTTCTATCGATCTGTCGTCCTCTCTATCGATCTGTCTGTCTGTCTGTCTTTCTGTCTGTTGTTCTGTCATTCTGTAGTGTTCTGTCTGTTGTTTTATTTATCATTCTATCTATCTGTCTCTCTATCTATCTGTCTTTCTGTCTATTGTTCTGTAGTTCTTCAGTGTTCTATCTGTTGTTCTATGTATCATTCTATCTATCATTCTTTATATCATTCTATCTATCTGTCTATTGTTCTATCTATCTATCTATCTGTCTGTCTTTATGTAGTGTTCTATCTGTTGTTCTCTCTATGTATCGTTCTATCTATAGTTCGTTCTATCCATCTAACACTTCTATCTAGGGATGCACGATATGAAATTTTTTTACCGATAGCCGATAATTAAGTCCTTCTTGTGGCCGATACCGATACGTTCATATTTTTATATGATAATTTTGTGCACCCAGGAGAATACAAAATCTGAGATAAACTAATGAAATGTATATTACTGTATATATCTGGGTCTAACAATCATAGCAAACATCAGTCCTGACTTCAAAAATGTTTTTATTTTTTGTGTAAGGCACCACAATTCTAAATAAATAAAATGCTTTGACATTGTCAACCTGCTAAACATGTTTAGCAAGGAGGTATGCTAAACATACCTCCTTGCTAAACATGTGTTGCAAATAGCAATAGCATCGTCCTCCTCTGCCACCGCGAAAAACTTCCAGACCGGCGAAGATGATGATGACGACACAGATGATGACGTATTACACGCGACAAAGGCCAAGAGTCACTGCAGTTTACAGCTGCAGTCACTTGCACTCGGAAAGCAGATGAATCTCAGATAAACCAGACTGATTGATTGATTTACCAGCAAGAGTACTTTATCGGATCGGATTTCATTTATTTATCGGAGCAATAAAAATGACGTAATTTTTACCCATATCGGTCGATAATTTATGTGTCCGATAAATATCGTGCATCCCTACTTCTATCCGTCCGTCGTATTCATCCATCAGCATTCGTGGCTGTTTATTATTCACTCTGTCCTTCTGTCGTTCTTTCTCTAAACTTCCTACCCTGTACCTTCTCCCCATGTCATGTCAGCTCACTGTAACTAAGACTTCAACAGCACAAAAAACAAAACGCTGATGCAGGAGCACCATCTGATAGCCATTGAAGGATCAGCTCGTGTAAGCGAGTACATGTGTGCCGCATGTGGATCTTCATCAAGGCGGCGGCAACTATTAAACTTCAATGCCCTTTGAGATTACTTTGCGAGAGAGGAGAACTGCTTTTTAATCCAATTTCTCTGCAAAGCATGGTTCTGTTTTACGCCACCGTTTCTATCGCGACAGGAATTAGAAAACCAGATGTTTATTTTGCCTGTGTGGATGTGCTACTCTAATTGCCGTCTCTGTTTACATTTGTAAACATGTGATTGCATTTAATTTTTTTCTGTGGGACGCTGAAAAAAATTATTTTGTGGAATGTTTTTGTTTAAACCATGAAAATCAACGGGGTCCAAAACAATCGTACCTCACTCGCATGTTCCACAAAAAAAGTCATAAAGGTTTGGAACGACATGATGGCGAGTAAATGATGATTTTTGGATGAACTATACCGTTAAAATATAAAGGAGATGATGACTAGAGTTGACACACCCTCTTTAGCAAACGCTAAATGGAAAACAGGAACGTTTTGAGGCACTTTGATTACTGTTTAAATATCTTTGTAAGAGAAAACTTCTGGTAGTCATTTAGATTTTTGGCCTGCTGACAAAAGCTGATGCAGAACAAAAGGTTCATCAAAGACATCACGAGCGATGAATGCAAAATTCGGGTTCCATGTTTTAAGACGCATTAAAAAAAAAATGAGGCTCATGTGCTGCCCTGCAGGAAAAATCCTTAGTCCGGTGCCAGTCTCCATATGAGTCATTTTATTCTGGTAAATCACCTGGTGTTTCATTTTGTTACTTTAGATACTATAGAACAGGCAGGCCGAACCATTTCATTGTTTTCAGGGCACAGCAAACTTTCTATCCCTTATTCCGTCATCCTTCAATAGTGTAATTTTACCTGTCACTAATTATCAAATTAAGGTGTCTAAAGTGACACCCCTCTCTATTATGTGTTAATGACCTGCCTCTTAGCTCAGACAGAGTGTATTGTATTGCTCTTCCTGCCTGTCAGGCTGTGACCAGTGGCTTTTAGTCTCCACTTGTTTTAAGTATTCACAATACATATCTTGAATCTTGTCTTCTCTTTCTTTGCCTTGAGCTAATTGCTGACAATTATCAATCCTAATTTTACTCCATCATCGTTTCTATGACCACAGGTAATGAGAATTGACTAATTCAGACAGGTCGATGATCTTGAGTGGGTGCAGACTTTTACAGGTAAAAGAATCTTTAGCACAAAGATGTTCTGATCTATGTGCAATTGTCAGTTTTATCCGTAGGTGTAAGATTTAACCATGTAGAATGAAAGACATCCAGTTTAAAGCTTTCTTATCTTTACAGAACAGTGAAAGTGTGCAGGTGAATCTCATGCCCGACCTGCAACAAATCAATCCAAAATAAGAAATTATTTTTTACATGAATTTTGTGCATGACGCATACATGCAACTTGTTTTATAAATCTACAAAAATTACAGCCAGTACAAAACAAATATTAGTCAAATTATATTTAAATAATTCAATAATTCCTATATGAAGAGTTCATTAGCGAAAACAGATAACTTTAAAAATGTAAACATCTAAAAAATGTTGTTTTGATTAAATAATGGAAACTCAAAAAATACAGCTAACACGATAAAATGCAATAAAAAACATGATTTATGAAAATTAATAAAAACTGTTTTTGATACATTTTTAAATGCTAAATATAATAAGTATATATATTTCATCAAAAGCACAAAAAATAACTTTTTTAAATAAATTATATTTTTCAGTATTAATCAGTATTTTTATGTGCTTGTTATTTTTATTTTATTAAACATTTGATTAAATGAAAACAACAAATATTAGTCAAATTATATTTAAATAATATCTAAAATTATATTTTAATTGTGTGTGTGTGTGTGTGTGTGTGTGTGTGTGTGTGTGTGTGTGTGTGTGTGTGTGTGTGTGTGTGTA